>NC_053022.1:67528630-67574499 GCF_003073215.2 Triticum urartu | reverse complement strand
CCGGAGATAACCTAGGCCTCGCTCGACGTGATAGTCAAATTGGGGACCAGCAGCAGGTGGAGGAACAAGAAGAGGCCATTTGACAGTGATAAGCTGACCATAGTTGTATGCTTTGCTCAATAGTATATGGCCTTGGTGGCGGAACAGGAGCAGTGGCATCAACAAGAGGCGTCAGGCTGCATATCTGTTGCAGGTGCATCATTGGCTTCACTGGCTTCTCGCACAGTGTTAGGTGCAGGCTCCACATTGTCTTCAGCCATGACCACGTCATTGGCTTTAGTGGTGTTAGTGGTGGCAGCCTCAGGATTCTCAACCTCCACTTGAGGAGCTGGAGGGTCGGGCACTGACATGTTCACTTCAGGAACAACTTCTTCAGTGATGGGGGAAGTAGGGACACATTCTTCTGTTTTTTTTCTTCGGCTGATGCAGCCGGATTGTCTTCATCAACTTTAGCTTCAGACTCGGAGACGTTCACAGTAGGAGTGGCTTCTGGAAACACCTGACGTGCAACAAATTGGTGGTGCACTTCTCCTTCTGAAACACTCGAAAGAGGGACTTGGGGCCTTGGTCCTTTGCGAAGCCTGCGTAATGCTGGTGACGCCTGTGAAGATGGAGTTGGATGGGCCTCAAAGTCATCCTCTTCTTCTTGCACTGGTGGGGTGACTTGTTGTTGGGGAGTACTAGGAGTTTCTTGTTGTTGTGGGTGATCAGCCCATGATGCATCCTGAGCAATTGGCGTGAGAGTACGACCAATGCTGATGAGTTCGCTGTTCGTGAGATCAGGCGATGATACCAAGTTGTGCTCGATCTGAGGAAGAACTACATCATCTTCAACATTGTCATGGTGACCAATGTCTTCAGCAGCGGTGGGGTCAACTGCTGGAAAGTCTTCAGCTTTAGGAGCCTCTGTGGATGCAGGCTCATGAACTATCATCCGTCGTTCTTGATGCGAAGAGTTAGGACGAGCAACCGAGATGGGGACAACAAGGGGCTCTATGGGAGCAGCCCGATCTTTCTTGGTTTTGCACTTCTTCTTGGAGGGAGCGACATCAGAAGCGTCAGGATTTTTCCTCTTTCTGGCTTCAGCCTCGGCAGCCCTTGTCTTCTTCAGGTCTGAAGCGGTGGACGTGACCTTTGGCTTTGAGCCGGACATGCTGCTTGGGAAGACAATGCGGGGTTCTTCCTGCCTTGAAGGTGCATATTTGTCAGTCGATGGCTTCTTCTTCTTCTTCTTTGCAGCCATTCTGGGGTCGATGCCAGGACGCCCAAGAGACTTGCGCTTCTCAGCTTCATTGTAGGCTTGCACGCACTTGTCAGCCAGACTCTTCATGCGCTCACGAGAACCTTTAGCTTCTTCTCGTTTCTTGAGAAAGGCTTCCTTGAGCTCGTGCAGCATAACCTTGAAGTTTTTGACATCTTGCACGCTGAGCTTTGCCATGTGCTTCTTGAACTGAGCTTTCTCATAGTCGATCTTTTGCTTCAGTTCAACGATGCACTGGGCTAGAGCTAGCTCAGAAGCAATGGCGCCAGTGAAAGAGACGCTGAGGCCAATTGGAAGTTGCAGATCGTCAAAGCTGAGATTGGGGGTTTCAAACCACTCATCAATGAAGTTGTGGATGATTGCCACATCAAAGAGAGGCAAATCATTGAAGATTTCTGCTTCTTCCTTGCTCTTAATCAGTTGCTCAAGAGCGTCATCTGCAAGATCTTCATCACTGGACAGATCAATGTGTTCGTCTCGCAGAATGGCATCAGGGGTCAATGCCTGATTAGTATTCTTTTTCATCTCCGTCTTCTTGGAGATACGTGATAGATCTTCAGACTGCACACTGTCTTCAGGAGGTGCAGTAGCCAGTGGCTTCACACATGAAGCTTTTGGAGGAGCAGCTGACTTTGAAGCTCTAGCCTTCTTTTGCTTCTGTGGCTTTGGAGCAGGAGCTGGGGCTTCATCAGTGTCGGCATCATCATCAGAATGATCTACTTTGGCCCCTTGAACAGAAATGTGAGTGATAAGACCATCAAGGTTGTAGAAAGGTCCGATGATATTGTGTTCAGCATCGCGTGTGCTGTCAGCCCGTGGAGCAGAAGGACAAGGGTTGAAGTCTTGTCCCAATGACTTCTTGTTTTCCTTGGCCGATGCCTTTGCATGCTGGAAGTTGCGCTTGAAGAGATTATCGTCACGACACCAGAGCAGTGATGATGGGTCGGCATTGTCAGGCTGTGGTCCACGGACCATACAGGGATAGAAACCCTGAGCAATGGCTTCAGCTCTGGTCTTGGGTTGAAGATTTCGGAAGAGAATGTCACCCCAAGGACTCTTGATGGCATTCTTCTCAGCATACTCCTGGGTCACAAACTTGTATTTAAACCATTGTTCGGCCCAATATCTTCGAATCCATTGGATTCGTGTCTTGCGCTGATTGTAATCCTCTTCTGGATCTGTCTTGTACAGCTCTGAGAGGTCATCAGGCAGATCTCTTGATGTTCCCCCTCGACGCTGTCTGCCACCCTTCCTTGCTGATTTCTCTGTAGCCATGAACTTCAAACTGAATGGCTTCAACACGTTCAAAGGCTTCAAAGGCTTCCGCTTGCTGGTCAAACAGGAACTGGCTTCGGGAGAGTTAATGTGATGCTGTAAGAATTCTGCAAAACTGAATGCAGACTATGAGAACCAAGGGATTCTCCCACGGACATGTACCTGTGACAGCATTAGAGATGCGAGGGAAGGGGAAGAGGTCATATGCATTCTCAGAAGATTTTGAAGATAAATCAGTTTGAAGACATTGACCTCATAGTGCGAAGACATTCACTTATGTGTTGTGAGAGTTGGTTCCAGATTTGTACGAATCCAGGAATAGGTACAAGTGAGGAATCTAACTCGTTATGAAGCTTAAGTGAATATACTAGGCATTATATGAGATAGACAGGATAGATCTAACATTGAGTAGGCAGAAAACTTTCGGTAAACAGGATGAATCTCTTTAGGATCAAAAAGATGGTAAAAAGAGAGTTTTATTTACCACACGATGAACTGCTAGATGGGAAGAGTAGGAGACCGAGCAGTTCAATCCACCGTGCCCTAACTTGGCGACGGAGGACACCTACGGCGGCGGCGGAGAGGACGAAGACCGCGGCCGGCGTGAGGACGGCGTCGGTGAAGTGCGGCAGCTAAGCGCTTCGTCGCCGCGTCGTCGAGAGCTAGCGGTGGCGCTAGGGTTTGTGCGAGAGTGGAAGAAAGGATAATGACTGTGGTGACGTGTATTTATAGGGATAGGGACGGCACAGTGTTATTACACAGGTGCCCCTGGCGATTCACATCTGAAGGACACGTGGCTATCATGCAACATCGGAGGTTGTTCCACGTTCCCACGCACGCCTGGATTGTCGGGTGGTCGTTCCCACTTCTCCGGGTTTCAGGTGAAGGAATTAGCATTGAAAACGGACTTAATGTTTGTCTCTGTATCTTCTGCTGACAAGGACGCAGAGAAGACATTCGACAGTTTCAATAGAATGCATATGATTTGGACAGATAGAGTTTGAGATAGAAAGCATAGAGAGATTAGGGTCCGATCACATTCACTTAGTTCAAAAGATTCAAAAAGGAAGACATAGCTATAAGTGAATGTTGTAGAGGACAGAACACAAATATGTATATATCAGAAGACAATCAAATCAGCATAGTGAAGATAATCATGAAGACAAGTTGAAATTGAAGACAAATCCAAATGTGAAGACATAGCAATGTAACGCCATGAGTAAAACACTTCAAACGAAGAATTTGGTGGTGGCGTTACCCACCGTATAGGAAGTATTAGACCCAGACACGGCGCACAATTATCGTGGCGCTCCGAAGTCAAATTCCACGTTAATGTATTCACACTTAGAATGTAAGTCTTCATTGATTGAAGATATACTTTACTTCGTGTGTTGCACATCTAAGTCATCAATATGCATAAGTGTTAGGATGTGTGCCTGATCACAGGACATTTGAGGATTCCAAGATATTTAGCTCACATCGTAACTTGCAAAATCTCTTCTCATCCAAGGGCTTGGTGAAGATATCTGCCAATTGCTCTTCAGTGTTGACGTGTATGATATCAATATCTTCCTTCACAACATGATCTCTGAGAAAGTGATGACGAATTTCAATGTGCTTTGTCTTCGAGTGCTGAACTGGGTTGTTGGCAATCTTGATGGCGCTTTCGTTGTCGCAGTAGAGTGGCACTTGCTTCAGATGAATGCCATAGTCTTTGAGTGTTTGCTTCATCCATAGAAGCTGAGCGCAGCAAGATCCAGCAGCAATGTATTCAGATTCAGCAGTGGAGAGAGATACACAGTTCTGCTTCTTTGAAGACCAACATACAAGTGATCGTCCCAGAAAATGACATGTGCCTGATGTAGACTTGCGATCCACCTTGTCACCAGCATAATCAGCATCCGAGAATCCAACTAGATCAAACTCTGAGCCCTTTGGATACCATAATCCTAGTGTTGGGGTGTGAGCCAAATATCGAGAATTCGCTTCACAGCTAAGTGATGCGATTCCTTTGGTGCCGCTTGGAACCGGGCACACATGCAAACACTAAGCATGATATCTGGCCTAGATGCACATAAATAAAGCAAAGAACCAATCATGGAGCGGTATACCTTTTGATCGAACTCTTTACCATTGTCGTGGGACCCAGATGATGTTTGGCTGGCATTGGCGTCGTGTAGCCTTTGCATCTTGCATTCCAAATTTCTTCAGGCAATCTTTGAGGTATTTCTCTTGAGATATATAAAGATTGCCATTGCGTTGATGACGTATTTGAAACCAAGGGAAGAACTTCAGCTCACCCATCATGGACATCTGATATTGCTCTTGCAATCATGTATCAAACTCGTCAGTGTATTCTGATTGGTGCAGCCGAAGATAATGTCATCCACATATATTTGGCACACAAACAGTTCACCATCCATATGTCTTCGTGAGAGAGTGGGTCGAGGGAACCAGGTTTGAAGCCTTGCTCTTCAGGAAGTCTTTGAGTGTGTCAATACCAAGCCCGAGGGGCTTGTTGAGGCCATACTTGTTGAGCTTGTACACCATGTCAGGATGTTTTGGATTCAAAGGCCAACGTGGTTGTGCAACATACACTTCTTCTTCAATCTTGCCATTGAGAAAAGCGCTCTTCACATCCATTTGATACAGAAGAATGTTATGATGATTTGCATAGGCCAGCAGTATGCGTATGGCTTCAAGCCTAGCCACAGGAGCAAATGTTTCATCGAAGTCAATCCCTTCAACTTGAGTGTATCCTTGAGCAACGAGACGAGCTTTGTTTCTGACAACTTGACCATGCTCATCTTGCTTGTTGCGATATATCCATTTATGCCTATTATATTGTGCTTAAGGATCAGGACGCTTAACCAGTTCCCATACATTATTCAAACTGTGAAGCTCTTCTTGCATAGCTTGAATCCATTCAGGTTCCATGAAGGCTTCATCAACTTTCTTGGGTTCAGATATTGAGACGAATGCGAAGTGCCCACAGAAATTTTCTAGCTGTGTTGCCCTTGAACGAGTGAGTGGACCTGGTGCATTGATGCTATCAATTATTCTCTCAATCTGTACTTCATTTGCAACACGAGGATGTACAGGACGAAGATTTTGCTCTTGCTGATCATTGTCATCGTTAGAAGGATTGTCTTCAGGCTGAGCATTGTCTTCAGGTTGATCAGGTGCGGAGATGATAAGTTCCTCTTCAGGCTGAGCTTCAGAGTATGATTTCTCCAGTTCCCATAAGTTTGATTGATTCACTGGATGGAACTTCATCTAGCACATTTGGCAGGTGCTCTCTTTGTGAGCCGTTAGTCTCATCGAACCGCACATCCACTGTTTCAACCACTTTAATAGTGAAAGAGTTGAAGACTCTGTAGGAGTGCGAATCCTTTCCATATCCAAGCATAAAACCTTCATGTGCTTTTGGTGCAAATTTTGAAGTGTGATGTGGATCCTTGATCCAGCACCTGGCACCAAATACTCTAAGTAACTGACATTTGGCTTCTTGCCAGTAAGGAGCTCATAGGATGTCTTGTTCAGAAGCTTGTGAAGATAAACACGGTTGATGATATGGCATGCAGTATCAATGGCTTCAGGCCAGAATTTTCTTGGAGTCTTGTATTCATCAAGCATCGTCCGGGCCATCTCAATAAGTGTTCTGTTCTTGCGTTCGACGACGCCATTCTGCTGTGGCGTGTACAGAGCTGAGAATTCATGAGTGATGCCCAAAGTATCAAGATATGTATCTAGCCAGTGTTCTTGAATTCAGTGCCATTGTCACTTCTGATGTGCTTTATCTTGACGCCATAGTTGTTCATGGCTCGATTGGCGAAGCGTCTGAAGACATCCTGCACTTCAGTCTTGTAGAGGATTATATGCACCCAAGTATATCTTGAATAATCATCAACAATGACAAAGCCATAGAGACAAGCAGTAGTAGTAAGAGTTGAGTAATGAGTGGGACCGAAAAGGTCCATGTGGAGCAGTTCGAAGGGTTGAGTCGTTGTCATGATTGTCTTCGAGGGATGCTTGGCCCTCGTCATCTTTCCTGCTTCACAGGCACCGCATAAGTGATCCTTCTTGAACTTGACGCCCTCGATGCCTATGACATGCTTCTTTCTTGCAAGAGTGTGCAAGTTCCTCATGCCAGCATGCCCTAGCCTCCGATGCCAGAGCCAGCATTCTGAAGCTTTTGCTAGAAGACATACGGCAAGTTGTGGTCCTGCTGAGAAATCCACAGTACAAATCATCTTTCCGATACCCTTCAAACACTAGAGACTTGTCAGATTCCATTAGAACAAGGCAACGATATTTTCCAAACATCACAATCATGTTTAATCGCAAAGCATTGAGACAGACATTAAGTTGAAACCAAGGGATTCAACAAGCATGACTTTATCCATGTGTTGATCCCTTGAGATTGCAACTCTACCTAGACCCAATACCTTGCTTTTACCAGTGTCAGCAAATGTGATGTGACTTTTGTCAGATGGACGTAAGGTTGAGTCCATAAGAAGACTTCGCTTGCCAGTCATGTGATTAGTACACCCACTATCAATAATCCATTCTGAAGCAGCTGGTGTCGTACCCTACAGTGCAGTTAGGGGGATAGGCTTCACGAAGAGAATTGTGAAGCAAAAACATTTGACGAGCAAGTGGATTATGAAAGCTTAGATCAAGGTTAGGACTGATAGGGCAAGTAGCAAGCGACTCAGGAACAAAATACATAATAAGACCATTTGGGCATTTGATCTTGCGCCCTACAAGATGTTTAAGGTCCCCAGCAATAGCTTCAGACGATTTTGGTTTTCGGCTGGAGACCTTTCCCTGCAAAAAGAGAGTTAAGCTTTCTTAGCCACCCACATCTTCAAGGGTGGCTTCGAAGCAATGAGTCTAAGTGCAGCATCTGAGAACTTTGGCTTTGGAGCCCTAGCAAAAAGTCTTGCAGGTGGACAATAGTACTCATAAGAATAAGCAGAGTAGTTCTTGGTCTTATGAACATGGCGGTTTGATGAAACGCGCTCATATTCATAGGCCTGAGTATGGTTTCCCTGCAAAACATTTGCGTTAGTGCGACTCAGGTGAGTCCTCTTGTCTGTATGAAGCCTTTGGACCGTATGAAGCCTGTGGTCTGGGGTTTGTCTTCTTCATGTGGTGTCATGACGACATTCACAGGAAGATTCTCCAAACATCTTTTCGGCACCCAGACTTTCTTCATAGGCGGCCCATTCCTGCAGTTAGTACCAATATACCTGGCAAACACTTCACCATTCTGATTCTTAAACAGTTTATAGTTTGCATCAAAGGATTCATCAATAACAATGGGATTAGCACAAGTGAAGCCAGATAGGGTGGATGGATCGCTGAAGGTTCCTTTGCAGCAACCCATGTGGTTTTGGGGTACTGCTCAGGTTTCCAGTAAGAGCCATCAGCATTCATTTTCCTTTCGAACCCAACACCCTCTTTCCTAGGGTTTCGGTTCAGGATCTGCCTTTTGAGAACATCACATAGTGTCTGATGCCCTTTGAGACTTTTGAACATCCCTGTTTCAAGCAATGTCTTCAACCTAGCATTCATCAGCAATAGCAGTGGCATCCTCAGCAGAGGGGTTAGTTACCACATCAACAGTTGAAGATATTGCAACAGTAGCAGCAGATAGTTAGCGTTATCACGCTCAATGCATTTAAGACATGGTGGTTCAAATCCTTCCTGACGGAACTGATCTGTTGCGCGAAGTGACTCGTTTTCCTTTTGAAGATCTTCATGAGCCGCTCTCAATTTCTCAAGATCTTGCTTCCTTTGAAGATAATCATAGGAAAGCTTTTCATGAGTTGTTGAGAGCGTTTCATGACGACTTTCAAGTTCCTCATACTTAACATGAAGATTTTTTATGTCTTCAATTAAGGACTGAGATCGAGTCATTTCAGCGTCTAACAGGTCATCGCTTTTGTCTAATAGTTTTTGAATATGTTCCATAGCTTTCTGTTGTTCAGTTGCAATTTTAGCAAGTGTTTTGTAGCTGGGTTTGGAACCACAATCAGAGTCATCTTCACTTGATGTTTGATAGTGAGTGGTGCGTGAGTTTACCTTGGCACCGCGTGCCATGAAGCAGTAGGTGGGAGGAGTTGTCCTTGTCATTGCATCGCGTTGGTGACGAAGTCATTGTCTTCAGTGTTGAAGATGGACTTGGCAACGTAGGATGTAGCCAGACTTGCAACGCCAGAATCGGACTCCTCCTCAGACTCCACCTCCGCCTCCTCAGAAGCGGACTCCTCCTCTGAATCCATTTCCTTGCCAACAAACGCACGCCTTGCCAGATGAGCTCTTCTTGTGTGATGAAGACTTGGAGAAAGACTTGGAAGAAGACTTTGAGTATTTCTTCTTCTTGTCGTCAGAATCATACTCCTTGCTCTTTTCTTTTTCTTCTTGTTCTCATTGTCCCACTGCGGACACTCAGAGATGTAGTGGCCAGGTTTCTTGCACTTGTGGCATGTTCTCTTCTTGTAGTCATGAGCAGAAGCTTCATCATTCCTTGAGCTTGATCGTGAAGGACTTTCTGAAGCCTTTCTTCTTGGTGAATTTTGGAACTTCTTCACAAGCATAGCAAGCTCCTTTCCAATGTCTTCAGGATCATCAGAACTGCTGTCAGATTCTTCTTCAGATGAGGAACACAGCTTTTGCCTTCAAGGCACGAGTTCGCCCATAGTTGGGACCGTAGATGTCTCTTTTCTCAGAAAGCTGAAACTCATGTGTGTTGAGCCTCTCAAGTATGTCAGACGGATCGAGTGTCTTGAAGTCAGGACGTTCTTGAATCATCAGGGCTAGGGTGTCAAACGAGCTGTCAAGTGATCTCAGGAGTGTCTTGACGACTTCATGCTTGGTGATCTCAGTAGCGCCGAGGGCTTGAAGCTCATTTGTGATGTCAGTGAGTCGATCAAACGTGAGCTGGACATTCTCATTGTCATTTCTCTTGAAGCGGTTGAAGAGGTTGCGAAGGACACTGATTCTCTGATCTCTCTGGGTTAGACGCCTTCGTTGACCTTGGAGAGCCAGTCCCAGACTAGCTTAGATGTTTCCAAAGCACTCACACGGCCATACTGTCCTTTGGTCTAGATGACCACAGATGATGTTCTTGCAGTGGATCCAGTTGAACGAACTTCTTGACATCAGCAGCGGTGACACCTTCACCCGCCTTGGGAATCGCCATTCTTGACGACATACCATAGGTCGACATCAATGGCTTCAAGATGCATGCACATCTTATTCTTCCAGTAGGATATTCAGTTCCATCGAAGACTGGGCACGCAGCGGAGACTTTGATTATCCCTGCAGTCGACATAGCTAAAACTCCAGGTGGTTAAACCGAATCACACAGAACAAGGGAGTACCTTGCTCTGATACCAATTGAAAGTGCTAGTGATCGACTAGAGGGGGGGTGAATAGGCGATTTTTATGAAAGTCTTCAAAACATGGAAGTTTCAGAAGAAAACGATAGAAATAAACCTATTACCATGCAGCGGAAGGTAGACTACACTAAGCAAGCCATAGTCAAATATTCAATGAAGTGAAAGCACAATGACTAATAGCAGCTAGGCAGTTTAGATCAGATAGGAAGATAGTGTGAAGCCAATCAGAACAAGCAGTCACTCAGTGAAGACAAAAGATAATGCAATCATACAATGACTTCACCAGGGCCAACCGTAAGTAAAGGAGAGGGAAGGATGAAACCAGTGACTCGTTGAAGACAATGATTTGTTGGACCAGTTCCAGTTGTTGTGACAACTGTACGTCTGGTTAGGGAGGCTGAGATTCAACTCAGAAGACTGCGTCTTCACCTTATTCCCCTTGAGATAAGGACACCCAGTCCTCGCCCAATCACTCTGGTAAGTCTTCAAGGTAGACTCCCAAACCTTCACAGGCTTCGTTCCCCGGCAATCCACAATGACTCTTGGATGCTCAGAACGCGACGCCTAACCAGCTGGAGGATTCACAGTCCTCAAGTGTAATAAGTCTTCAGATCACATAGACAGGAAGACTTAAGTGATGCCTAACACTCTTTGGCTCTGGGTGGTTAGGGCTTTATCCTCGCAAGGAATTCTCTCTCAAAGGCTTCGAGGTGGGTTGCTCTCAAACGACCAAAAGCCGTACTCTAACTCTGAGCAGCCAACCTGTTTATGGTTGTAGGGGGTGGGCTATTTATAGCCACTAGGCAACCCGACCTGATTTGTCCGAAATGACCCTGGGTCACTAAGGAACTGACACGTGTTCCAACGGTCAGATTTCAAACACACACGATCTTACTTGGGCTACAAGCAAAGCTGACTTATCCAACTCTGGATAAGATTTGCTCTCATTGTCTTCACTCGAAGACATAGGATTTTTGGTTAAGCATCACTTCAGTCATTCTGACTGGTTCTCTTGGACCCCACTTAACAACGGTGGTTCCTAGAAAACACAGAAGAACGAACTGCTAAGTCTTCGCGGCTCCATAGTCTTCATGCGATGTCTTCTCTTGTCATAGTCTTCAATGTGAATGTCTTCACATACCACCTTTGACTTCAATGTCTTCATACATTTTTAGGGGTCATCTCTGGTAGGAAAACCGAATCAATGAGGGACTTCTACCTGTGTTATCCTGCAATTCTCACAAACACATTAGTCCCTCAACAGGTTTGTCGTCAATACTCCAAAACCAACTAGGGGTGGCACTAGATGCACTTACAGAAGAATTGTATATGACAGGCATGTAAAAGCCTCAAAGGGCATCAGGCTCTTTGTGAGCTTAAAAGCAGATCCTCAAGGAACCCTAGGAAAGAGGGTATTGCCTTTGAGAGGAAACTTAATGCTGATGGGACCTACTGGAAACCTGAGCAGTATCCCAAAACCTCATGGGTTGCTGCAAAGGGACCTTCAGTGGATCCATCTACTTTATCTGGCTTTACATGTGAATCTTCATATTCTTCTGATGAGTCATTTGACTCCAACTATAAACTGTTCAAAAATCAGAATGGTGAAGTATTTGCTAGATATGTTGGCACTAACTGCAGGAACGTCTCCTATGAAGAAAATTCTGGGTTCCCAAAAGCTTGAAAATCTTTAGGTGAATGTCATCATGACACCACCTGTGAAGAATAGGAACCCCAGATCAAATTCTTCATATGGAAATTCTTCATATGGACCAAATTCTTCATATGGATCCAAGTCCTCATACGGACCAAACTCCTCACATGGATCAAATTCCTCAAAAGGATCAAAGTCCTCATATGAACATCATCGTGCTAACCCGTCTGTTTCGGGAAGATCTAAGGATTATGGATATGTGCATTATTCTTCAAATCATTATGTTCATAAGTCCTCGAAGAATTTCTCTGCTTACTCTTATGCTTACCCTAACCCCTCTTATGTGAAACGAAGTGGATTGGCATCTATGCCACCTTTCTCTTATGGAGCTCGCAGAATGATGAACTCTTTGCCACCCCTTCAGATGTGGGTGGTGAAGAAAAAGAACTAATCTCTTATGCAGGGTCAGGTCTCC
Source organism: Triticum urartu (assembly GCF_003073215.2). Taxonomy (NCBI): domain Eukaryota; kingdom Viridiplantae; phylum Streptophyta; class Magnoliopsida; order Poales; family Poaceae; genus Triticum; species Triticum urartu. The sequence continues at coordinate 67,562,425 of NC_053022.1, read as the reverse complement.
AGACGAACTTAATCGTCTGAAGAATTTGCTGGAGACCTGAATTGCTTGAAAGGACGCAAGCTAATCATGAAGAAATGAACTTTCATTTCTCACGTCCTCATACTGCTTTATATGTTCTTTGCTTGATGAAATTGATCTGATGAATTGATGTCATATTCTTCACTGATGAAGTATATGAGTTCGTAAGTTGCACTAATTCATCTGCAGGATGATCAACCCAAAGCCACTGAGTGGGTCCTCGATAGTGGATGTACAAATCACATGACTGGTGACATAGCTTATTGATGGACTCTGCTTTATCTCCATCACATGAACATATCACCTTCGCACAAGCAACCAAGGGGAGATTGTAAGTGCATCTAGTGCCCCTTAGTGATTTTGGTGTATTGAAGACTTATAGGTTAAGGGACTAATGCGTTTGTGAGTGTACACAGTCTATAAGTCTATGAGGAGTTTGATTTTTACAGAGAAAGTCGACCCCTAAAAATGAAGTTCTTCGACTGAAGACTTTGGATTTCTGAAGACTTTCTGAAGACTTTGAAAGTGAAGAAATTGGTGTGACCTTGAAGACTTGGTATTCATTCGAGGAACATGAAGTGTGAAGACTTTTGTTTCGTAGTTTCATTTTCTCTTTCTTGAGTCATAGGAAACACCGTACTGTTAAAGGGGGTCGAGGAAATACTAAGGAAAAATTTCCATGTGATGCTCAACTCAAAATCCTACACCTACCAATCCCTTCGAGTGAAGCCATTGGAAATCTCATACAGTTCAGTCATATTCTTCAGTGACAGAGATGAAGTTCTTCTGGTCTCTAAGGAATTTGTTCTGACTGAGGAGTTAGGAATTCGCCAGTGCGGATTGCCTACACAGTGAGGAACATGATAGCCCTGAGGATTTCGCCACTCAAAATTCTGACCGTTGCTGTGCTATGCGCCAGCTGTCCCAAAATATCTATCCACCTAACGGTCATATCATTGAAGGGCATTTATGTCTTATCATGTCGGGCTGCTCCCTAGGCTATAAATAGCCGCCCCCTACAACCACTAGCTGGTTGGCTGCTCCGAGAGAAACTGACACTTGTCATTTGAGAGCAACCCATCCTCCGAGGACTTTGAGCGAAAATCATCAAGTGAGGAAAACCCAAACCCAAACACCTACAAACCCAAGTGATTGAGCATCACTGAAGAGATTGATCCTGCGTGGATCCGACGCTTGTTACCTTTGAAGACTGTGCTTCTTCCAGACGGTTAGGCGTCATGGTCTAGAGCATCCAAGAGGAATTGTGGATCGCCGAGTGACCAAGTTTGTGAAGGTTCGGAAGTCACCTGAAGACTTACCACGAGTGATTGGGCGAGGTCTGTGTGACCTTAGTTCAAGGAGAATACGGTGAGGACTTGGTGTCCTGAGCTGCGTGTTCAGGACTGGGTGTCCGGGACTATGTGTCCTCGAGTTTAAATACTCAGCAGCTCCAACCAGACGTACAACCGAGAGGGCAGTTGGAACTGGTCTACCAAAACATTGTCTTCACCAAGCCTACTGGTTCTATTTCCTCAACTCATTTATTTCCCTCAATAACTGTGTTGTGCATTGTTCATATCTGTGTTTGAAGACTTTGACTGAAGACTTTCTCAATTTCCTCAGTTCAATTTCTTCAGTCTGTTTGTCTTCATCTTGTGTTATCCTGTGCTTACGCTTCCTATACTCTGTGCCTATCTTCATTTCATCATGATGACTATGCTTGTGTTCTGTTATGTTTACTTTTGAGTACTTATTCCGCTGCTAGTAGTTCTTCGCTAAGGAATTTCCTCACCTGCAAATTCCTCAGTGAAGAATTCATAAAAATCGCCTATTCACCCCCCCTCTAGTCGATATAACGCACTTTCAATTGGTATCAGAGCAAGGTACTCCCTTATTCTGTGTGATTTTGGTTTAACAGCCTGGAGTTTTAGTTATGTCGACCGCAGGTATGATCAAGGTCTCTGCTGGGTGTCCTACCTTCGATGGGACGAACTACCCCTCGAAGAATAAGATGCGAATGCATCTTGACGCAATTGATAACGATCTCTGGTATGTTGTGGAAAATGGTGTTCCCTCAGTCACACCTTCTCCGAATGCTGCTGATGTGAAGAGATTCAAGCAACTCGATTCTCAAGCGAAGAATATCATATGTGGCCATCTGAGCAAAGGACAGTATGGAAGAGTGAGTGCTTTGGAAACTGCTAAGCTTATTTGGGATAGACTGTCCAAAGTGAATGAAGGAGTCTCAACACAACGTGACTCTCGAGTTGATGTTCTTCGCAATCTCTTCAACCGCTTCAAAAGACCCGACAATGAAAATGTTCAACAAACCTTCGATCGCCTCACTGACATCTCAAATGAGCTTCAAGCATTTGGTGCCACTGACAACACCGACCATGAGGTGGTGAAGAAATTGCTGAGATCGCTTGATTCCTCATTTGACACTCTAGCATTGATGATACAAGAACGTGCTGATTACAAGTCACTTGATCCCGCTGATATTCTCGAGAGGCTAAATACTCATGAGTTCCAACTTGCTGAAAAAAGAGATCTCTATGGTTCGAGCTATGGCAGATCACGTGCACTGAAGGCCAAGGCAGTATCTGAGTCCGAAGATGAAGACTCTGGTAGCAGCCTTGGTGATCCTGAAGAACTAAGCCATGAGCTAGCACTGCTCGTGAAGAAGTTCCAAAAGTTCTCAAGACGTGGTCGCTTTGGAAGACCCTCAAGGAGCAATGATTCCTCATCCAGTGACTACAAGAGGAGGCTATGTCACAAATGCGAGAAACCCGGACATTACATTCAAGATTGTCCTCAGTGGGAAAAGGAATCAAAGAAGAAGAAATACAAGGATTACAGTTCTGATGATGCGAAGAAAAAGAAGAAATCCACAAAATCTTCATCATCAAAATCCTCAAAGCCTTCATATCTCAAGAAGAGCAGCTCCAAGAAGGCTAGGGCATTCATTGGCAAGGAAATGGACTCTGAGGCTGAATCTGGAGAAAATGAGGAAGAGGAGACATCTGAGGAGTCCGAATCCGGAGTGGCGAGCCTAGCTCTCGCTACTGCATTCGTCAGCAAGTTTATCTTCAACACCGAAGAAAATGACCTCACCAACAAGGCTGATGAAGGCGATGATGACTACGCTCCCACCTATTGCTTCATGGCAAAGGGTGCCAAGGATGATCACCCAAAGCCACTGAGTGGGTCCTCGATAGTGGATGTACAAATCACATGATGGTGACAAGAATCTATTGATGGATGCTCCATTATCTCCGTCGCATCTGAAGCATATCATCTTTGGCGACAAAGGCAAAAGTCAGGTATTGGGTCTAGGTAAGGTTGCGATCACAAAGGATCGACACATGGACAAAGTCATGCTTGTCGAGTCCTTAGGATACAACCTCATGTCTGTCTCAATGCTTTGCGATCTTGATATGGTTGTTTGCTTTGGCAAGTACCGTTGTGTTGTGGTTATGGAAGCTGACAATTCCAAAGTCTTCGAAGGCTTTAGGAGAGGAGACCTGTATATTGTTGATTTCTCTACAGGACCACAACCAGCCGTCTGCCTACTTGCAAAAGCTTCAGAAGGCTGGCTCTGGCATCGATGACTTGGTCATGCAGGCATGAGGAATTTGCACACGCTTGCGAAGAAGAAGCATGTCATTGGCATCGAGAATGTCAAATTCCTCAAGGATCACCTATGCGGAGCCTGTGAAGCTGGGAAGATGACAAAGGCCAAGCATCCAGCGAAGACTATCATGACCACTACTCGCCATTTGAATTGCTTCACATGGATCTCTTCGGTCCTAAATCATTATTCTGCTATTTCAAATGAAGCATCTCAATATGGCTTTGTTATTGTTGATGATTACTCTCGTTACACATGGGTACACCTTGTTACTTACAAACATGAAGTGCAGGAAGTCTTCAAACGATTTTCCTCGAGGGCTTCAACCAACTTTGGTGTGAAGATCAAGCACATCAGAAGTGACAATGGCACTGAGTTCAAGAATTCTGGTCTCGATGACTATCTTGATGAACTTGGTATTACTCATGAGTTATCTGCTCCTTATACTCCTCAGCAGAACGGCGTCGTGGAGCGCAAGAACAGGACTCTTGCTGAGATGGCTCGCACTATGCTTGATGAATACAAAACGCCTCGTCGTTTCTGGACTGAGGCAATTGATACTGCATGCCACATCATCAACAGAGTATATCTTCACAAATTCTTCAAGAAGACTGCCTATGAACTCCTCACTGATAAGAAACCCAATGTAAGTTATTTCAAAGTCTTCGGTGCTAAATGTTGGATTAGAGATCCTCATCACAACTCAAAATTTGCACCGAAAGCACATGAAGGTTTTATGCTTGGATATGGAAAGGATTCGCACTCCTACAGAGTCTTCAACAATGTTCTTCACAAGGTTGTTGAAACTGTAGATGTGCGGTTCGATGAAACTAATGGCTCGCAAAGAGAGCACCTACCTACTGTGATAGATGAACCAGCACCTGAGTAAACTATCAAGTTCAAGGCTACTGAGGATGTCATTCCTACTGAAGAATCTGCTGAAGAATTCATTCCAGAACATGAAGAACTCGAGCTAATGCACCTGAAGAAAATTCTGAAGAAAATGGTGCTGAAGAGAATGCTAATCAAATTCTTCAACAGCAACCAGCTCATCCTCGCATTGCAAAAGAAGTGCAAGTTGAGAAGATCATCAATGACATCAAAGCGCCAGGTCCTCTCACACGCTCAAAAGCTTCACATTTATCTAACTTTTGTGGGCACTATGCTTTTGTCTCTATCATAGAGCCCGCCAAGGTAGATGAAGCATTTCTGGAGCCTGAGTGGATTCAGGCCATGCAAGAAGAACTACATCAGTTCGAGCTCAACAATGTTTGGGAACTGTTCAAACGTCCAGATCCTCGCAAGCACAATATCATCGGCACAAAGTGGATCTACCGCAACAAGCAAGATGAAAATGGCCTTGTGGTGAGAAATAAGGTACGGCTCGTAGCTCAAGGCTACACACATGTTGAAGGAATTGATTTCGATGAAACTTTTGTACCTGTTGCTAGACTTGAGGCTATTCGCATATTATTTGCTTATGCTAACCATCATGATATCACTTTGTATCAAATGGATGTGAAAAGTGCATTCCTCAATGGTAAGCTTGAGGAAGAAGTATATGTAGCTCAACCCCCAGGTTTTGAAGATCCAAAGAATCCTGACAAAGTCTTCAAACTCAACAAGGCCCTCTATGGCCTCAAGCAGGCCCCACGGGCGTGGTATGATACCTTGAAGGAATTCTTCATGAAGAAAGGCTTCAAACCCGGTTCACTCGACCCTACTCTTTTCACTAAATCTTATGATGGTGAATTGTTTGTGTGCCAAATATATGTTGATGATATTATCTTTGGCTGTACTGACCAACGTTATAGTGATGAATTTGCCTATATGATGAGTGAAGAATATCAAATGTCAATGATGGGAGAGTTGAAATTCTTCTTAGGTCTTCAAATTTGTCAACAACGCAACGACATATTCATATCTCAGGAGAAATACCTCAAGGATGTACTGAGGAAATTCGGCATGCAAGATTGCAAAGGCGTCAAAATTCCTATGCCCACAAATGGCCATCTGTGCACTGATGAAAATGGTATCGACTTCGATCATAAGGTATACCGCTCCATGATTGGCTCTTTATTGTACCTATGTGCATCTAGGCCAGATATAATGCTTAGTGTTTGCATGTGTGCCCGATTTCAAGCTGCACTAAAGGAATCACACCATAAGGCTGTGAAGCATATTCTTCGATATCTAGCTCACACACCAACACTTGGATTATGGTACCCCGAGGGCTCAGCTTTTGATCTCATTGAATATTCTGACTCTGACTATGCTGGTGATCGTGTGGGCCGCAAGTCAACATCTGGTACATGTCATTTCCTCGGACGATCTTTGGTCTGTTGGTCCTCGAAGAAACAGAACTGCGTATCACTATCTACTGCTGAAGCTGAGTACATTGCCGCTGGTTCTTGCTGTGCTCAATTGCTATGGATGAAGCAAACTCTCAAGGACTACGGCGTGCAACATGAAGAATGTGCCTCTCTTCTGTGACAATGAGAGTGCCATCAAGATTGCTCACAACCCAGTTCAGCACTCGAAGACAAAGCACATTCAGATTCGTCATCATTTTCTTCGTGATCATGTGTTGAAGGGCGACATTTCTATTGAGCATGTGAAGACTGAAGAACAGCTAGCCGATATCTTCACAAAGCCCTTGGATGAGAAGAGATTTAGCAAGTTGCGGTGTGAGCTAAATATCCTAGAATCTTCGAATGTTCTTTGAAAAGGACACTCATCCTAACACTTATGCAAAATTGATGACTTAGATGTGCAACACATGAAGAAACGTTTTTCTTCAATCAATGAAGAACAACACTCTTAGTGTGAAGAAATTAATGAAGAATTTGATTCTCAGAACCCTACGATAATTGTACGCGGTGTCTGAAATCATCATTCTTATACGGTGGGTCACGCCACCACCAAAAGTTGAAATTCCTCAATTATTCATATTCTTCAACTTTGCATTGTCTTCACTGCTTCCGTCGTTTTTCTTCATTTGACTATATATATATATAAGTTTATGTCCTCTACAGCATTCACTTATTGCTAATTCTTCAAGTTGGTTTTTCTGCTAAGTGAATGTGATCGGACCCTTCCCCTCTATGCTATACTCAACCCAATCTATTCACAAATTCTTCATGTGCGTTCTATTTGAAACTCGTTCAAAATCTTCACTGTGTCCTTGTCAGCTGAAGAAATTGCGAACGGAACTTTAAAACCTATCTTATCTAAATTTTCGGCTTTGCCGCTCAAACCGTTCCGCATCCCACGTATATACTTATCCACTCACCCACGATCTAACACGATCTCCACCTCTCACTACGTGGGTGACACATGTCATGCGAATGAGAAGGGTCAGGGGCACATTCGTCCAATTTCTTCGGGCGAGCAGTTTTTCACCGTGGCTATAAATACCCCTCCTTCCCTTCCTCACTTCTTTTACTCCGCTCGACCTCTCCTCTAGCTCGAGCTTCTCAAACCCTAGCGCCGCCGCTACTTCATCGCCGCCGGTGAGGAAGAGCTTCACTGCCTCGACCTCGTCGCCGACGTACTCGCGCCGACCGCGGAAATCTTCACTCCGCCGCCGCCGTAGCCGTCTTCCTCCGCCAAGTTAGGGCGTGGAAGATCTGCACAGACGAACTTCACATCTCCTCACTCCAGTTCGTCGTGTTCTTCGTCCAGGGTAATTAAAAGTTACTTTTACTGCCCTCGTTGATTCGAATGATTATCTTCAAAATCTTCAAAGGTGTTTTTCTTCATAGCTTCACACACTAAACACCTCACAAGTCATCTGTTCTTGATTCGTTTCTCTAAGCATCATTTTTCTTCAAGATTCCTCAATTGTGTGGATCTTCGATCTATACAACTCTGGAACCTAAGACAAAGAACGCTTAGTGAAATTCTTCAAGACTCATCTGGTCAAATTCCTCAAACTTGTTCTTTTTGAAAAACCTTCTGAGAACGCATATGACCTCTCCAAATTCCTCGCAACTATACTCTGTTCACAGGTACACATGTCAGCTGCTGAATCACTAGGTTCTCATCAACTTAACTCATTTGCAGCGTTCCTCGAAGAAAAGTTGCATACTTCTTCAGAGAATTCAATTGTCCAAATTCCTCAACTGAAGAAAATGGCTGACGGTAAGAAGCCACAGAAGGGAGGAAAGAGGCCTGAGGTCAATACACGTTTGAGATCCCTGATGAAATATATGCTGGGTACTGCACACCTACTGAGGAAACCAAGAATGAGCGCAAGGTGCGCATTCAGAAAATAGAAAGAGATGGGCAAGAGAGTGGAGGGAGTACAGGTATGTAACTCCAAAGTATATGAAGAATTTCGCACTCAATCCTCCATGCCCAAGAGCTCCATTGGCACCTGGCCAAATCGCTGATCCCACCAGCCTCAAGCGCGGTGAGGACTATCCTGATGAATGGGCCAAGCGCCAAGCCAAATTGGCTAAGCAAGCCAGAGAAGCAGTGAGGAAATCAATGAAGACTCTGCTGCTGCTACTGCCTCTGCTAAGGCCTCTGCTGTCAAGCCAAAGAAGGCTATGTCAAAGAAGCCTGCAGCAAGCCAAGTGCTTCACCAACAATGCCCTCAAGGCCAAGTTCCTCAGCAATGCCCTCACGGCCAAATCCTCAAAGCCCTCACGGCCAATTCCTCATGCTGCTCCTGTTCCTCCAAAGTCCTCAGCTCCTCCGCCAAACCTCAGCTGTTCCGACTAAATCCTCAGCACCTGTGCATCTCGCCTCGTGCCAAAGGACTGCAGGCATCTCCATTGCCTCAGGTGTCTCAGCTAGTTCCTCAGCTGCACCAAGTTCCTCAGCTGGCCCCTCACTGCTGAAGACAAAGGCCACTGCTGGACGAGGTCCTCGCCCAAGTCCTCAGAAAACAAGTCGCTTTCCAAGTGCCGTCTGAAGAAGACGAAGCTGATGATGATGAACTTGCAGAAATCATCAGAGACAGGCAAGTCAGGGCCGCTAGAGCCAATGGAATCAGAGGTGCCACTGCTTTTGGATCCCAAGTTGATCCTCGACTACATTGATGTTTGGCACAAGGACCCCAACACTCCCATGCCTGACTTCAAGCTGACTCCTGGCCAAAGTCACATGCTGACCCACTTCATTCAAGAAGAAAAGTGGAAATTTGAGAAGGCCAGGCAGATCAAGAAAGCACAGTACAAGAAAGAGCGCTATCTGAAGAAAAACGTTGTCTCTATGACAACTGAAGAACTTGTCACTATTCAGACTGAGATTCAAGAAACTCAGTGATGACTTTGACGCATATCGCGCTGATTGGCTTGGAGCCAAGGTTCGTTTTGTGAAACTTGCGGATAACTTCACTTCCAATGTTGCAGCGCCAACGCAACAGGAATTCCTCAAGCTGGAAGCATCTGCTCAGCCTACTGAAGAAAAGGCCAGCACCGCTGATGACAATCAGGCTGCTGAAGAAAATTTGAGTTCCAGGGCTGATGACTGCATTCCATCCACTGAAGAAATTGCCAGGGCACCCACTAGTGGTCCGCCTGAAGAAACTGAAGAACTCAGGGCAACTGCATCAGTTGTGCCTGAAGAAAATCAACCAGATTCCTCAGCTGCTCCTGCACCAACTTCAACTCCAATCCTTCCATCTGCATCGGATATGAAGAAGACCAAGGCTGCAGAGCGTGCTGCAGTGAAGAAAAGGAAAGCATCAGCCACTTCAGATTCTTCAGCTCCGAAGAAAATGAAGCCTATGACAAGTTCATTTGCAAATCCGATTGATGTTGTTCCCATCTCAACCAGGCTATCAAAGGACCTTGTTCCTTTTGATGAAGAATATGTGATCCCTAGCGGATCTGATGAAGAAACTCCTTCTGCTGCTTCGTCTGAACCGTTGGCTGAAGAAATTGAAGTGGATGTGATCCCTTCAACACCTATCATCTCCTCGCCTATGCCCCAGTTCACAGCTGAAGAGGCTGGCGTTGAAGAAATGGAAGATGAAGATGTGGACATTGGCTGCTCCACACCCGTAATCAGTGATGAATTCTGGGAAAGTCACATCCAAACTCTCCAATGTTCACACCGCTGTACAGCAAACCTCAGTCGCCTGCACAACTGTTCAAATGGGCTCTGAAGAAACTCATCCCACTGCATCTGTCCATGAGGAAATTCCAGCCACTAGCGCTGAAGAAACTGCTGCTGCTGAACAACCAACGACGCAGACTGCCACTGAGGAGGAACCAGAAATTCCTCAGCCTGAAGAACCTGCGATTGAGATTCCTGAGGTCGTGATGCAACTCACTGACACTCCTCTGCCGAAGCCAAAGGATCCATTCTCACACAAGCAAAAGTTCAAGGCTGATGATTTCTTCGGCGAGCACGTATTCTTCGAAGATTACAACCCATATAACTCTGCTCGCATTAGGAAGAGGCGTTTCTGGACTGCTAGTCAAGCCAATTTCTATTCCTCAGTGATGTTCAACAAGGAGAAAATCTTCTACCATGAGCATATTCCTCACGTGGATATGGAATCTCTGCCGTGCTTCGCACCAGTCCTCAGTGTTCTTCACGACGCTGGACTGCTAAACTTTTGCTCTGACATCTGCGATTGGAATGAAGAACTGATTCTTCAATTCTATGCAACGCTGCACATCACCAGGAGATGCTGAAGATGTGAATTCATGGGTGCTGGACTGGATGTCTGAAAACACTCACTACACTGCACCAGCCTCTGAATTGCTTCGTGCTCTACCACTCAGTCCTCCCCTTGAAGAAGCTCGTTGCATCTACAGTGAACCTGAGCTCACACATCATTACATGCAGGTGCTGATGAAACCTTTGAAGCCAGGTCAAGCACCAAGAACCAAATTCCTCGTGAAGGAATTTTGTACGTGCCCAGAACTGTCTATCGTATTCTTACGAGGACAATCAGTCCTATCAAAGGCCACGACTCATCTGATGAGGAAATTGTTGGCATCATGAAGAATCTGGTATTCAACATCGTTCATGGCATTCCTGTCAATTATCACGATTTCTTCATGAGGACTATGGCCAATGTTGCACTGTCTCCGTTTGAGCTGAAGCCTTATGCACCTTGATTATGAGATTCCTCAGGACAAGGTCTTCACTCAACTACCAAGCTGATTTCCAGAATCACCTCAGCTACTTGCCCCCAATTGAAGTCCTCAAGCAGACATATTCCTCAGTTGATGGAAAAGGCAATGCACCAGCTGTAATAGATGAAGGTATTCATCCATTGGATGGTCAGTTTCGCAAAGCTGCATCTTATTCCACCAATGATGACTCTGCCACACATGACTCTGCCAATGCACCCAAGTCCACTCCTCAAGCCACTACTCCGCGCATGATGACTGACCGTGAACTTCTGCTTAGTCTTCACCAGAAGGTGGGTCGAAATCACAAATGGGTTAAGCATCATTTTGGTTCACTTCTTCACAACATGACTGCCACACACAATGCAGTGAAGAAAAACCATTACTACCTCCATCAAGTCTTCGGTCGCACCTAGGCAATCCTGTCACATCTGTATGGTGAAGACGATCTAAAGAAAATGGGTCTCAAAGAAGATTTTGACTGGTCTGCACCTCCACCGAAGAAGTTCAAGAAGGTCAAGGTTCCTTCTCTGGTGGCCAGCTCATATTCTTCATCGCACGACACTGATGAAAATGAAGACTTGGACAACACTGCGGCAGGCCCTACTACAATAAACGACCCCAACAACGCTGGCGCTCCTTCATCAACTTGATATTCTTCAGGGGCATTAGTCCTCATATTCGATCCTTTTGGTCATTTGATGACAAAGGGGGAGAATTTTGAGTTACTCTTCAAGCGGGTCTTTCTATATGGGCATTTTTTTCAAAAAGTTACAACTCTCGTTCTTCTGAGACTTTTATTGGATCGAGTTGTAAACTTAAACCCGATGGTGCTCTGATACGTTTGATGCGTTTTTCTGCATGCTTATTCCTCGTTAAATATTATTGCACGCATGCTGAATTACATCAGTCACCATATTTCATCATGCATTTCAAATTCTTCACTGTTATATGTCAAATGTGTATGAATTACAAGATATAGGGGGAGATCTCCATGATTCAACTCTTCAAGTGTGCATTGCTTCAAAAGCAAATTCCTCACTATGCACATCTTCAGGGGGAGTTCTTCTATATCTTGCAATCAAATTCCTCAATATCAGTAGTTACACTTCATATGTTTATCCCCGTTGAAAACTTAACCTATATTGTCATCAATCACCAAAAAGGGGGAGATTGTAAGTGCATCTAGTGCCCCTTAGTGATTTTGGTGTATTGAAGACTTATAGGTTAAGGGACTAATGCGTTTGTGAGTGTACATAGGTCTATAAGTCTATGAGGAGTTTGATATTTACAAAGAAAGTCGACCCCTAAAATGAAGTTCTTCGGTTGAAGACTTTCTGAAGACTTTCTGAAGACTTTGAAAGTGAAGAAATTGGTGTGACCTGAAGACTTGGTATTCATTCGAGGAACATGAAGCATGAAGACTTTTGTTTTCGTAGTTTCATTTTCTCTTTCTTGAGTCATAGGAAACACCGTACTGTTAAAGGGGGTCGAGGAAATACTAAGGAAAAATTTCCATGTGATGCTCAACTCAAAATCCTACACCTACCAATCCCTTCGAGTGAAGCCATTGGAAATCTCATACAGTTCAGTCAATTTCTTCAGTGACAGAGACGAAGCTCTCTAGTCTCTCTGAGGAATTTGTCTGACTGAGGAGTTAGGAATTCGCAGTGCGGATTGCCTACACAGTGAGGAACATGATAGCCCTGAGGATTTTGCTACTCAAAATTCCGATCGTTGTGTGCTATGCGCCAGCTGTCCCAAAATATCTATCCACCTAACGGTCATATCATTGAAGGGCATTTATGTCTTATCATGTCGGGCTGCTCCCTAGGCTATAAATAGCCGCCCCCTACAACCACTAGCTGGTTGGCTGCTCCGAGAGAAACTGACACTTGTCATTTGAGAGCAACCCATCCTCCAAGGACTTTGAGCGAAAATCATCAAGTGAGGAAAAACCAAAAACCCAAAACCCAAACACCTACAAACCCCAAGTGATTGAGCATCACTAAGAGATTGATCCTGCGTGGATCCGACGCTTGTTACCTTTGAAGACTGTGCTTCTTCCAGATGGTTAGGCGTCATGGTCTAGAGCATCCAAGAGGAATTGTGGATCGCCGAGTGACCAAGTTTGTGAAGGTTTGGAAGTCACCTGAAGACTTACCACGAGTGATTGGACGAGGTCTGTGTGACCTTAGTTCAAGGAGAATACGGTGAGGACTGGGTGTCCTGAGCTGCGTGTTCAGGACTGGGTGTCCGGGACTGTGTGTCCTCGAGTTTAAATACTCAGCCGCTCCAACCAGGCGTACAACTGAGACAGCAGTTGGAACTGGTCTACCAAATCATTGTCTTCACCAAGCTTACTGGTTCCATTTCCTCAACTCTTCCATTTCCTCATAATTGAGTTGTGTACTTGTTCATATATGTGTTTGAAGACTTTGACTGAAGACTTTCTCAATTTCCTCAGTTCAATTTCTTCAGTCTATTTGTCTTCATCCTGTGTTATCCGGTGCTTACGCTTCCTGTACCCTGTGCCTGCCTTCATTTCATCATGATGACTATGCTTGTATTTTGTTATGTTTACTGTTGAGTACTTATTTCGCTGCTAGTAGTTCTTTGCTAAGGAATTTCCTCGCCGGCAAATTCCTCAGTGAAGAATTTCATAAAAATCGCCTATTCACCCCCCTCTAGTCGATATAACGCACTTTCATCAGGCTAAAGCGGACCTGGCAACAGAGAATGCCAGGATGGCTATAGAACGGGCCGAGTTGGAAGCTTAGGCCTACTGCTTAGGCTGGATCAGAGTGCCTCAGATGATGTCATGAGAAGGAGATACCGGTTACACCTCCCACCGGGTTATGAGCCAAGAAATCTCTTCAACATGCCAGGAGCAGGAACTAGTAACCAGCCGGTCGGAAACTGGACTGAGGCACCGGGAACAAGAGGCGTCCGGTTCAGCCGCGCACGATGAACCCCCCTCATCAGAACAACATTGTGCCGCGGTACGTGATGACGCCTCCGGGGCATTACTCCAACCCGTTGGATAACATTGTGGCCGCCGCTTCACGATTGGCAGCCCTCCTAATGGACGGCGAGTCACCAGTGGCGATTGAGACACGACGGGCCAGAGAGCTCCTTCAAACAGCTTTAAACCAGCAGCAGTCTTATTCGCATAGTCGCGAGAGGATTCATTCCACCCCCTGCCCGAGTCGGAGCTACAACAAGCACGTTGAGGATGAGCCGGCCGTGTCAAGCAGTGCACGTCACCGTAACTCGCCACGAGGGCATAACCCGGCAGGTGGTGGTGCTAATGCGCAGGATGTGGTGGATCATGGTCGTGCACGTCGAGAAGCCGAGTTAGCAGCTCAGCACGCCGCTCGTCAACCTACTCCGGTTCGCCCTACCGCTTCAGTGGAGCCAGGCGTGGTCTTCAGTTCTTTAGGGGTGCCGTGTCTTACCCCCGCTTTGCGTAATGTACGACTGCTCAAGGATTTTAAAGGCCCTCGTAAGGTGCTCAATTACACCGCCAATTTGCAAGCAGAGTCATGGGTTGAAAGTTATGAGATGGCAATGGAGATGCTGGATGTGGATGAAGCGGTGTGTGCTAAATACTTCACCATGATGTTGGAGGGGACAACTCGTACTTGGTTAAAGAGCTTACCAGCTAACTCTGTCGGATCATGGGCCGAGTTAAAACACCGGTTTATCCAGAATTTTAAAGATACTTGTAAGTAGCCTATGTCGATTGTGGACCTGGCCGCTTGTGTTCAAGAGGATGGGGAGTCTACAACCCATTGGGTGAAGTGGGTCTCAGCTATTCTGCATTCGTCGGATCGCATCGACGTGGATACAGCAATGTTAACATTGGAGGGCAATTGCGGTTTCTACCGTTAAAACTGAAGTTAGGAAGGCTCAAACGTCACTGCAATGACATGTCAACGCTTATGGTCGCTTTGGTTAAATATGCCGATTCAGATAGTACCAAAGACCCTGACTCAGAGGAGGAGAAACCGGGGAAAGGGAAGAAGAACGGCAACACCAAGGGACAACAGCATAACCCGGCAGGTCATGGGAACAATGGTAAGCGCAAAGCAGACAATAGTTTGGACTTTGTGGCTAACACCAATGCTCAGGATAACGGTCAGCGTCGTAAGGGCAAACAACCCCAGAGGGGCGGAGGGTCAGGCCCCAATTTGGAGTGCCTATTAAATCAACCTTGTCCAAAGCATGGATCGAAGGAGAGGCCAGCTTCACATCTTTGGAAGGAGTGTTACATCATGCGAGAGTTCAAGAACTCCAATATGTTTCAATACGACAATGGCCCGCCCGGTGGTTCAGGAGGTGGTTTTCATGGGCCGGGTTATGGAGGCAGCAGCTCCGGTTCAGGATTTCAAGGCAATCAAATCGGACATAGCAATCAAGGGAACCAGGGCAATCAGGGAGGTTATAACCATCAGGGGAATCAGCAGCAGTAGCAGTCGGGTTATCAGAGCAATCCGAAGCAGCTGAATAGTGGGCAGTATCATGTCTTCACCACTAGCTTGTGCAAGCGTGATCAGAAACTTCACAAGAGGGCCGTGAACTCTGTTGAACCGGTAGTGCCTCAGTATTTGCGCTAGTCTAAGCAACCAATTTTATGGAGTCGAGAGGATCACCCACCCCGGGTTGATAATCCGGGTCATCTGGCCTTAGTGGTGGCACCTCAACTTGGGGGGTATAAGTTCACCAAGGTGCTTATGGATGGAGGAATTCGTATCAATATCCTTTACTATAATACCTTCCGCCGTATGGGATTGACGAATAAGAATCTTAAATCGTCAAACACCGTTTTTCACGGTGTGGTGCCTGGCAAGTCTGCGTATCCAGTGGGAAAAATAGCCCTGGAGGTGGCTTTTGGAGATGATCATGACACAAGGTCAGAAACATTGACTTTTGAGGTGGTGAAAATCAAGAGTCCGTATCACGCCCTATTTGGACAACCGGCTTATGCCAAGTTTATGGCGAGGTCGTGTTATGTTTATCTGCAGCTTAAGATGCCAGGTCATAAGGGGACCATCACAGTACATGGGAGCAGGAAGATTGCTTTGGAATGTGAGGAAGGTGATGCGGCTTACGCTGAGTCGGTTTGTGCCACAGAAGAGCTGAAGTTTTATAAAGACAAGGTTGATCCGGCAGATATGACATCTTTGAAAAAGCCAACTACGGAGCACGATCCGACGTTAAAGTTTAAATCGGCCACGGACACTAAGATGGTTGATTTTGTTCCTGGCGATTCATCCAAGCAGTTCAACATCAGCGCTAACCTGGATCCCAAATAGGAAAGCGCGCTCATCGAGTTCATCCGTGAGAACCGGGACATCTTTGCATGGAAGCTTTCTGGCATGCCAGGTGTACCGAGGGAACTCGCTGAGCACACACTTAATATAGATCCTAAGTTTAAACTGGTCAGGCAGTTTCCCCGCCGCTTCAACGAAGAAAGGCGTAAGGCTATTGGTGAGGAGGTAGCTCAGCTGTTGGCCGCAGGGTTTATTGTGGAGGTCTTTCACCCGGGGTGGCTGGCTAATCCGGTGCTGGTCCTTAAGAAAAACGGCACTTGGCGTATGTGTGTAGATTACACAGACTTGAACAAGGCTTGTCCAGCTGATCCCTTTGCCCTCCCCCGTATTGATCTGATTATTGACGCTACGACGGGTTGTGACCGTTTGTGTTTTTTGGATGCTTACTCTGGTTATCATCAGATCAAAATGGCAGTTAAGGACCAAGAGAAGACAACTTTTATAACTCCCTTTGGAGCCTTCTGCTATGTCTCCATGCCCTTTGGGCTCAAGAGTTCCCAGGCGACTTATCAGCGCTGTGTTCAGAATTGTCTTCATAAGCAGATTGGGTGCAATGTTCATGCATATGTGGATGATATTGTGATAAAGTCCAGGAAGGAGGAAACATTGATAGATGACTTGAGAGAAACCTTTGACAACCTCCGGGTCTATAAGATGATGCTTAATCCGGACAAATGTGTTTTTGGTGTTCCGGCTGTTGGGGATCGCAGCAGAAATTTAAAATTTTCTACGCATCACCAAGATCAAATATGGAGTCATCTAGCAACGAGAGGGATAGGAGTGCATCTACATACCCTTGTAGATCGCGAGCGGAAGCGTTCAAGAGAACGGGGTTGATGGAGTCGTACTCGTCGTGATCCAAATCACTGATGATCCTAGCGCCGAAACGGACGACACCTCCGCGTTCAACACACGTACAGAGTGGAGACGTCTCCCATGCCTTGATCCAGCAAGGAAGAGGGAGAGGTTGAGGAAGAGAGCTCCAATAGCAGCACGACGGCGTGGTGGTGGTGGAGCGGCAGTACTCCGGCAGGGCTTCGCCAAGCTCTTAATGGAGGAGGAGAGGTGTTGGGGAGGGGAGGGGATGCGCCTTTGATGTATTGTGCAACCCTCCCCTTTCCCCTCTATTTATAGGCAAAGGGGGGAGGGGGCCATCCCCCTCTAGATGAGATCTAGAGGGGGCGGCCAAGGGGAGGGACTTGCCCCTCAAGGAGGGGGGGCGCCCCCTCTAGGGTTTCCCCCCAACCCTAGGCGCATGGGCCCAAGGGGGGATGTGACCAGCCCTCCAAGGGCTGGTTCCCTTTCCTCTACGGCCGATGAGGCCCTCCGAGAGAGGTGCCCCCTCCCGGTGGACCCCCGGAACCCCTCCGGTGGCCCCAGTATAATACCGATATGCCCCCGAACTTTTCCGGTGACCGTATGACAACTTCCCACATATAAATCTTCACCTCCGGACCATTTCGGAACTCCTCGTGACGTCCGGGATCTCATCCGGGACACCGAACAACATTCGGTAATCAGATACAAGTCATCCTAATAACCCTAGCGTCATCGAACCTTAAGTGTGTAGACCCTACGGGTTCGGGAACCCTGTAGACATGACCGAGACAACTCTCCAGCCAATAACCAACAGCGGATCTAGATACCCATGTTGGCTCCCACATGGTCCACGATGATCTCATCGGATGAACCACGATGTCGAGGATTCAAGAAATCCCGTATACAATTCCCTTTGTCATCGGTACGTTACTTTCCCGAGATTTGATCGTCGGTATCCCAATACCTCATTCAATCTTGTTACCGGCAAGTCACTTTACTCGTTCCGTAACACATCATCCCGTGACCAACCCTTAGTCACATTGAGCTCATTACGATGATGTATTACCGAGTGGGCCCAGAGATACCTCTCCGTCATATGGAGTGACAAATCCCAGTCTTGATTCATGCCAACCCAACAGACACTTTCGGAGATACCCGTAGTGCACATTTATAGTCACCCAGTTACATTGTGACGTTTGGCACACCCAAAGTATTCCTACAGTATCCGGGAGTTGCATAATCTCATGGTCTAAGGAAAAGATACTTAACATTAGAAAAGCTTTAGCAGACGAACTACACGATCTTGCGCTATGCTTAGGATTGGGTCTTATCCATCACATCATTCTCCTAATGATGTGATCCCATTATCAATGACATCCAATGTCCATGGTCAGGAAACCGTAACCATCTATTGATCAACGAGCTAGTCAACTAGAGGCTCACTAGGGACATGTTGTGGTATATGCATTCTCGCATGTATTACGATCCGGATAACACAATTATAGCATGAATAATAGACAATTATCATGAACAAGGAAATATAATAACCATTTTATTATTGCCTCTAGGGCATATTTCCAACAGTCTCCCACTTGCACTAGAGTCAATAATCTAGTTACATTGTGATGAATCGAACACCCATAGAGTTCTGGTGTTGATCATGTTTTGCTCTAGGGAGAGGTTTAGTCAACGGATCTGCGACATTCAGGTCCGTATGCACTTTACAAATATCTATGTCTCCATTTTGAACATTTTCACGAATGGAGTTGAAGCGACGCTTGATATACCTGGTCTTCCTATGAAACCTGGGCTCCTTGGCAAGGGCAATAGCTCCAGTGTTGTCACAGAAGAGAGTCATCGGGCCCGACGCATTGGAAATAACTCCTACGTTGGTAATGAACTCCTTCATCCATATTGCTTCTTGTGCTGCCTCCGAGGCTGCCATGTACTCCACTTCACATGTAGATCCCGCCACGACGCTTTGCTTGCAACTGCACCAGCTGACTGCCCCACCATTCAAAATATACACGTATCCGGTTTGTGACTTAGAGTCATCCAGATCTATGTTGAAGCTAGCATCGACGTAACCCTTTATGACGAGCTCTTCGTCACCTCCATAAACGAGAAACATATCCTTAGTCCTCTTCAGGTACTTCAGGATATTCTTGACCGCTGTCCAGTGTTCCATGCCGGGATTACTTTGGTACATTCCTACCAAACTTACGGCAAGGTTTACATCAGGTCTGGTACACAGCATGGCATACATAATAGACCCTATGGCCGAGACATAGGGGACGACACTCATATTTTCTCTATCTTCTGTCGTGGTCGGGCATTGAGCCGTGCTCAATCTCACACCTTGCAATACAGGCAAGAACCCCTTCTCGGACTGATCCATGTTGAGCTTCTTCAATATCTTGTCAAGGTACGTACTTTGTGAAAGACCAATGAGGCATCTCGATCTATCTCTATAGATCTTGATGCCTAATATATAAGCAGCTTCTCCAAGATCCTTCATTGAAAAACACTTGTTCAAGTAGGCCTTTATGCTTTCCAAGAATTATATATCATTTCCCATCAATAGTATGTCATCCACATATAATATGATAAATGCTACAGAGCTCGCACTCACTTTCTTGAAAACACAGGCTTCTCCATAAGTCTGCGTAAACCCAAACGCTTTGATCATCTCATCAAATCGAATGTTCCAACTCCGAGATGCTTGCACCAGCCCATAGATTGAGCGTTGGAGCTTGCACACCTTTGTCAGCATTCTTAGGATCGACAAACCTTCCGGCTGCATCATATACAATTCTTCCTTAGGAAACCATTAAGGATGCCGTTTTGACGTCCATTTGCCATTATCTTAATCATATAATGCGGCAATTGCTAACATGATTCGGACAGACTTCAGCTTCACTACGGGTGAGAAAGTCTCATTGTAGTCAACCCCTTGAACTTGTCGATAACCCTTAGCGACAAGCCGAGCCTTATAGATGGTCACATTACCATCCACGTCTGTCTTCTTATTAAAGATCCATTTATTTTCTATCGCTTGCCGATCATCGGGGAAGTCAGTCAAAGTCCATACTTCGTTTTCATACATGGATCCTATCTCGGATTTCATGGCTTCCAGCCATTTGTCGGAATCTGGGCCCGCCATCGCTTCTTCATAGTTCGAAGGTTCACCATTGTCTAACAACATGATTTCCAGGACAGGGTTGCCGTACCACTCTGGTGCGGAACATGTCCTTGTGGACCTACGAAGTTCAGTAGCAACTTGATCTGAAGTTTCATGATCATCATCATTAACTTCCTCTCTAGTCGGTGCAGGCACCTCAGGAACATTTTCTTGAGCTGCGCCACTCTCCGGTTCAAGAGGCAATACTTCATCAAGTTCTACTTTCCTCCCACTTACTTCTTTCGAGAGAAACTCTTTCTCTAGAAAGGATCCATTCTTGGCAACAAAGATCTTGCCTTCGGATCTGTAGAAGGTATACCCAATAGTTTCTTTAGGGTATCCTATGAAGACGCATTTTTCCGATTTGGGTTCAAGCTTTTCAGGTTGAAGTTTCTTGACATAAGCATCGCATCCCCAAACTTTCAGAAACGACAGCTTAGGTTTCTTCCCAAACCATAATTCAAACGGTGTCGTCTCAACGGATTTCGACGGAGCCCTATTTAAAGTGAATGCGGCAGTCTCTATAGCATAACCCAAAATGACAGTGGTAGATCAGTAAGAGACATCATAGATCGTACCATATCCAATAGAGTGCGATTACGATGTTCGGACACACCATTACGCTGAGGTGTTCCAAGCGGCGTGAGTTGTGACACTATTCCACATTTCCTTAAGTGCGTGCCAAATTCGTGACTCAAATATTCTCCCCCGCGATCTGATCGTAAGAACTTGATTTTCCTGTCATGTTGATTTTCAATCTCACTCTGAAATTCCTTGAACTTTTCAAAGGTCTCGGACTTGTGTTTCATTAAGTAGACATACCCATATCTACTCAAGTCATCAGTGAGGGTGAGAAAATAACGATAGCCACCGCGAGCCTCTACACTCATTGGACCGCACACATCAGTATGTATGATTTCCAATAAGTTGGTTGCTCGCTCAATTGTTCTGGAGAACGGAGTCTTGGTCATTTTGCCCATGAGGCATGGTTCGCACGTGTTAAATGATTCATAATCAAGAGACTCCAAAAGTCCATCTGCATGGAGTTTCTTCATGTTTGACACCAATGTGACCAAGGCGGCAGTGCCACAAGTATGTGGGACTATCATTATCAACCTTACATCTTTTCCACACACACTATGAATATGTGTAACATCACGTTCGAGATTCAATAAGAATAAACCATTGACCAGCGGGGCATGACCATAAAACATATCTCTCATATAAATAGAACAACCATTATTCTCAGATTTAAATGAGTAGCCATCTCGCATTAAACGAGATCCAGATACAATGTTCATGCTTAAAGCTGGTACTAAATAACAATTATTGAGGTTTAAAACTAATCCCGTAGGTAAATGTAGAGGTAGCGTGCCGACGGCGATCACATCGACCTTGGAACCATTCCCGACGCGCATCGTCACCTCGTCCTTCGCTAGTCTCCGCTTATTCCGCAGCTCCTGTTTTGAGTTACAAATATGAGCAACCGCACCGGTATCAAATACCCAGGAGCTACTACGAGCGCTGGTTAGGTACACATCAATAACATGTATATCACATATACCTTTGGTATTGCCGGCCTTCTTATCCGCTAAGTACTTGGGGCAGTTCCGCTTCCAGTGACCGTTTCCCTTGCAATAAAAGCACTCAGTCTCAGGCTTGGGTCCATGCTTTGGCTTCTTCCCGGCAACTGGCTTACCGGGCGTGGCAACTCCCTTGCCATCCTTCTTGAAGTTCTTCTTACCCTTGCCTTTCTTGAACTTAGTGGTTTTATTCACCATCAACACTTGATGTTCCTTTTTGATCTCCACCTCCGCTGATTTCAGCATTGAATATACCTCAGGAATGGTCTTTTCCATCCCCTGCATATTGAAGTTCATCACAAAGCTCTTGTAGCTAGGTGGGAGCGACTGAAGGATTCTGTCAACGACCGCATCATCCGGGAGATTAACTCCCAGCTGAGATAAGCGGTTGTGCAACCCAGACATTTTGAGTATGTGCTCGCTGACAGAACTATTCTCCTCCATCTTACAACTGTAGAACTTGTCGGAGACTTCATATCTCTCGACCCGGGCATGAGCTTGGAAAACCATTTTCAGCTCTTGGAACATCTCATATGCTCCGTGCTGCTCAAAACGCTTTTGGAGCCCCGGTTCTAAGCTGTAAAGCATGCCGCACTGAACCAGGGAGTAATCATCACTACGCGACTGCCAGGCGTTCATAACGTCTTGAGTTGCTGGGAAAACAGGTGCATCACCTAGCGGTGCTTCAAGGACATATGCTTTCTTGGCAGCTATGAGGATAATCCTCAGGTTACGGACCCAGTCCGTGTAGTTGCTACCATCGTCTTTCAGCTTGGTTTTCTCTAGGAACGCGTTGAAGTTGAGGGCAACATTAGCGGGCCATTTGATCTACAAGACATATTGCAAAGTTTTAGACTATGTTCATGATAATTAAGTTCATCTAATCAAATTATTTAATGAACTCCCACTCAGATAGACATCCCTCTAGTCATCTAAGTGATACATGATCCGAGTCAACTAGGCCGTGTCCGATCATCACGTGAGACGGACTAGTCATCATCGGTGAACATCTTCATGTTGATCGTATCTTCTATACGACTCATGTTCGACCTTTCGGTCTTCCGTGTTCCGAGGCCATGTCTGTACATGCTAGGCTCGTCAAGTCAACCTAAGTGTATTGCGTGTGTAAATCTGGCTTACACCCGTTGTATGCGAACATTAGAACCTATCACACCCGATCATCACGTGGTGCTTCGGAACAACGGACCTTAGCAACGGTGCACAGTTAGGGGGAACACAATTCTTGATATTTTAATGAGGGATCATCTTATTTATGCTACCGTCGTTCTAAGCAAATAAGATGTAAAAAATGATAAACATCACATGCAATCAAATAGTGACATGATATGGCCAATATCATTTTGCTCCTTTTGATCTCCATCTTCGGGGCGCCATGATCATCATCGTCACCGGCATGACACCATGATCTCCATCATCGTGTCTTCATGAAGTTGTCTCGCCAACTATTACTTCTACTACTATGGCTAACGTTAGCAATAAAGTAAAGTAATTACATGGCGTTTTCATTGACACGCAGGTCATACAATAAATTAAGACAACTCCTATGGCTCCTGCGGTTGTCATACTCATCGACATGCAAGTCGTGATTCCTATTACAAGAACATGATCAATCTCATACATCACATATATCATTCATCACATCCTTTTGGCCATATCACATCACACGGCATATGCTGCAAGAACAAGTTAGACGTCCTCTAATTGTTGTTGCAAGTTTTTACGTGGCTGCTATAGGTTTCTAGCAAGAACGTTTCTTACCTACGCCAAAACCACAACGTGATATGCCAATTTCTATTTACCCTTCATAAGGACCCTTTTCATCGAATCCGACCCGACTAAAGTGGGAGAGACAGACACCCGCTAGCCACCTTATGCAACTAGTGCATGTCAGTCGGTGGAACCATGTCTCACGTAAGCGTACGTGTAAGGTCGGTCCGGGCCGCTTCATCCCACGATGCCGCCGAATCAAGATAAGACTAGTAACGGCAAGTAAATTGGACAAAATCGACGCCCACAACAATTTGTGTTCTACTCGTGCATAGAAACTACGCATAGACCTAGCTCATGATGCCACTGTTGGGGATCGTTGCAGAAATTAAAAAAATTCTATGCATCACCAAGATCAATCTATGGAGTTTACTAGCAACGAGAGGGGAGTGCATCTTCATACCTTTGAAGATCGCGATGCGGAAGCGTTGCAAGAACGCGGTCGGTGGAGTCGTACACGAAGCGATTCAGATCGCGGCCGATTCCGATCTAAGCACCGAACAACGGTGCCTCCGCGTTCAACACACGTGCAGCCCGGTGACGTCTCCCGCGCCTTGATCCAGCAAGGAGAGAGGGAGAGGTTGGGGAAGACTCCGTCCAGCAGCAGCACGACGGCGTGGTGGTGGTGGAGGAGCGTGGCACTCCAGCAGGGCTTCGCCAAGCACTGCGAGAGACGAGGAGGGAGAGGGGTAGGGCTGCGCCAAGAGAGAGGGAGACTCGTGTCTCTGGCAGCCCCAAAACCCCCACTATATATAGGGGAAGGGGAGGGGGTGCCGGCCCCCTAGATCCATCTAGAGGGGGGGGGGCGGCAGCGGCCCCCTTAGGGTTTCCAACTAGGGGGCGCCCGCCCCCGGGGGGCAGCGGCCCCTAGGGTTTCCAACCCTAGGCGCCTTGGGCCCTTGGGGGCGCACCAGCCCACTAAGGGGCTGGTTCCCACCCAACTACAGCCCATTAGGTCCTTCGGGGCAGGTGGACCCTCCCGGTGGACCCCCGGAACCCCTTCGGTGGTCCCGGTACAATACCGATAAACCCCGAAACCTTTCCGGTGACTGAAACTGGACTTCCCATATATAAATATTTACCTCCGGACCATTCCGGAACTCCTCGTGACGTCCGGGATCTCATCCGGGACTCCGAACAACATTCGGTAACCACGTACATCTATTCCCTATAACCCTAGCGTCATCGAACCTTAAGTGTGTAGACCCTACGGGTTCGGGAACTATGCAGACATGACCGAGACATCTCTCCGGCCAATAACCAACAGCGGGATCTGGATACCCATGTTGGCTCCCACATGTTCCACGATGATCTCATCGGATGAACCACGATGTCAAGGATTCAATCAATCCCGTATACGATTCCCTTTGTCTACCGGTATAGCACTTGCCCGAGATTCGATCGTCGGTATACCGATACCTTGTTCAATCTCGTTACGGCAAGTCTCTTTACTCGTTCCGTAACACATCATCCCGTGACCAACCCCTTAGTCACATTGAGCTCATTACGATGATGTCTTACCGAGTGGGCCCAGAGATACCTCTCCGTCATACGGAGTGACAAATCCCAGTCTCGATTCGTGCCAACCCAACAGATACTTTCGGAGATACCCGTAGTGCACCTTTATAGCCACCCAGTTACGTTGTGACGTTTGGCACACCCAAAGCATTCCTACGGTATCCGGGAGTTGCACAATCTCATGGTCTAAGGAAATGATACTTGACATTAGAAAAGCTTTAGCATACGAACTACACGATCTTGTGCTAGGCTTAGGATTGGGTCTTGTCCATCACATCATTCTCCTAATGATGTGATCCCGTTATCAATGACATCCAATGTCCATGGTCAGGAAACCGTAACCATCTATTGATCAACGAGCTAGTCAACTAGAGGCTCACTAGGGACATGTTGTGGTCTATGTATTCACACATGTATTACGATTTCCGGATAACACAATTATAGCATGAACAATAGACAATTATCATGAACAAGGAAATATAATAATAACCATTTTATTATTGCCTCTAGGGCATATTTCCAACATATAGTATATATGCTAGTCCCCTCCCACCTCTTCGACGCGTACTATATACCACCATAACACAAAAAAAAGATCCTACCTTGCTGGTCAAATTAACCTCACTGCCGGCTGTTCGTCAAAGTGATGGACGACGACCTCGCGGGCCCACAGAAAGCGTCACACGAAGTATCGAGTGTCGTGTAGGACAACCATCGACTGCATGTGGCCAAAACATTTATGTATGACAGGGTTGTGTAATGTTTTAAATAACGAGTTCACGACTCTGATGTGGCACGCCTGCCTAACAAAACGGCCAACCCACACGGTGGCTCACAACTCGTAGTGTACTGCGAGCCACCCGCCACCCCCAGACGCACACACCCACACACACACCGCGAATCTACCGCAACTACGATGCATGTTAAATTAATTATCCCGCGGTGAACATACATGTTACCAAATGAGGGACGTTTTAATTTCAAAAAAATCACAGAGATCATTAAGACGTTTTAGTACATTGATTGATTGATTTTCTACGGGTATAATGTGCAAAAATCAAATTTGAGCTACATGCACACGTGACAGTGCACCTAAATGGATTGCAAAAACACATGTGTCTCACTGGGTGCATGTTTACTCCCCGTGCAACAAATTTCAAACATTGAGAATCTTGATTTTTAAATTCTAGTACATCCAAAACTTATTTGAAGTTCATGAAACTTATCGTGTTGTCATATGGACACCAATACAAAGTGGCATTGTACTTTTTTGGTCAAATTTGAGACCAGTTTTGATGTAATCTTTATCTAATTACAGACGGGAGATTATTAATAATTGGGAACCAATATCCCAAACGGATTATTTATTCGAACCGTGAGCGTTAGACCAACAATGGATACGTGGCCATGCTTCGGTTAAGCAATAAAGCGAGCATTAATCATCCAAATAGAAAAACAATATACGTGTGCCCCGCGCGACCCGTGTGCGTGCGAGCAGGCGTGAGTTGACGGGACGCGTCCGCCGCGCAGGCAGACGGGGAGGCGTGCGTGCAGGTGTGTGAATTGACGGAGGCGTGCTCGCCTGTGCAGTGTCATCGGGAGGCGTGCGAGTAGCTGTGTGAAACTTTGGTAGGCATGCCAGCAGTCCGGTGCGCAGGCTCACCGGGAGGCGAGCCATCGGTTTGACCACCGCTCGCCTCTCTCCCACTACTCCAACTGCTCCATATTAATGGTGTGCCCGAGCGGTCGCACCCCCCATCCTCGCTACGCACACACAATCCTCTCTCTCCACTTGCATCCTCGACGCCGCTCTCAGTCCTCAAAGCCGTCTGTGTATGAGGATACCACCGAAGCGCCTCATCGGAGGCAGTGGCGACGCCAGGGCTGCTAAAGCACCGGAGCATGCCATGGAGATGGAGATAGAGGTTGTCATCACCGCCAGCGAGTTATCGCTGCACCCTGACGTCGTCGACAACGTCGAGCTTCCACAGCCGGAGGCGGAGTTCCACACCGACTCCAACGACCACTCCGGCGATGACTCCGACGACCACTCCGGTGACGACTCTGACGACGACAGACAGTTGGTTAGTCATCTATACCCATTTATGTGTCAAATAGATCATACGGTTTCTCTGGTTACTCCTGCCTCCCCCTTTTTGGAATAGAAATCCTATGGTTATGTTATCCCAATCCATGAAATCTGAGTAAGTTTCGTTCGATCCGTGTAGTGTTTTAATTGTTTTAATGGTACACGTGATAAGTGATTAGTTGTTTCATATGTGCAAATGATTTCTGCTAGTAATCTGACTAGGGTTAGTGTTTGTGCTAATAATTCCTAGCTAGGGCTTGAAAATTAATTTTCAATGACCTACATATGTTTGTGCCATTATTTTCTTGAAGATTAGTATGTACATAGACGACTGCGCTTAAAAATCGAACCATAATCTCTGGATATGTATAAATAAATAGCCATAAATTCCTAATCCTACTTCACGGCATGTAATCATTGATTTGATGCCAAATTTGTTTTACTATTTGTATAGGTGCTGTCGGATGATGTGGACAGCGAGGATGGAGATGTCCAGAGGAGGTACAACAGGCAAATCCTGAGGGAGCTTTATGCGGGAATGCATAATAGGCGTATTAGGACCTAGAACGGCGGCTATGGATGCCCATTTTCTAACCAGTATGCAAGAAGACGGGTCATTGGCTCCTTCAAGCAGAAGTATTCTCGCAGGGTGGCGCATGATGCGTATGCCGAGTACCTGGAGAAGCTTCATGATCGTTCTGGCCTATGAGATGAGGATTCCCGATATGAGATGGGATGGATGGAACTATATATGTACGCTTGAGTATGCTTATACTATTGAAAACTATGTACTACTTATGGTTGAACTATGCTTATCTACGTGTACGCTTATTATCTATGTTTGAGTGGTTAAATATTTCGCCAATTTTTGGTAAAAAATTACAAACGGGGGACCAATAAACCAGGAAAGAGGTAGTAAGTCAATCACGCACCATTCCAAAAATTGGAACCTTATGCAATGACTTTCATTTTGGCTTGTTGCATCAAATCACACATGATTCACTCTAGCAAAACCGTCGCCCCCCAAAATTCTTTGTGGGAACAAGAAAAACCCTCAACACACAATTCAAAAAAGAAAAAAGAAAACCATCACCATCCCCACGTCACAAAAACCCTCACCCTGCCCCCGCCCCACCCCTCGGCCCCCAGTACGTTCCCATTCACACCTGCACAAGCTCCTCCGCGTCTATGCCATGGCACCGCCTATCGCGGCGGTAAACACTTAGCTCGCCTGCCGCCCGCCAGGCTGCTCGGCAAAGCCCACCACATTTCGCCACTTCCGCTTGCCGCCGCCTATCGCCATCGACTTTCTCGACGCTGCTCGCGGTCGACCCAGCTCCGCTCGGTTGGGGAATCTGTGTACTGAGGGTTCTTTCTCATGGACAAAGGTAACTAGTTTAACGAGATATTATCTCATCTCTTATCCCAGTTCATCTGCCTCCTTTAATCACCCGGCGGAAATCGCCATGAATTCATTTTTATTCGAGCTGATTTGAGGGTTTTCTTTCATTCATAGAATGTACAGTGCACGACACTTCAGGACTTGGCGACCGCCGCCAGAGATTCCATCTCATCGTACCAGATAACTTGAGGACGCCGCGGTATGTTCAATCTCACCCTAAATCGGTTGGCATGGCCTACTTTCCTGAACATATTCTAAATATTGCTACATTTGGATAAAAGGTGCCACATGCACCATATACGTCAAAGGGGATTTTCCCCCTCTTCTTTCTATATTAGGCAAATTAATGATGTATTGTTCTTTCGATTACTCTCATATTTCCATGACATCATGTTTACCCTATCTGTTTAATTATAGACTTTTGTCCTTCGATTTCAACTGTTGTACAGTTCTTTCAATTTGGGCCCATA
This sequence comes from Triticum urartu, assembly GCF_003073215.2. Taxonomy (NCBI): domain Eukaryota; kingdom Viridiplantae; phylum Streptophyta; class Magnoliopsida; order Poales; family Poaceae; genus Triticum; species Triticum urartu. The sequence continues at coordinate 67,533,493 of NC_053022.1, read as the reverse complement.
TTTGCATGTTACCATATTTTCTTTAACAATCCTACCATTTTCTGCAGGACATCCCTCGCTATGCAACAGATTATGTAGTGCACAATTTTTCCCTTTACATACATCAAGGCTCCACGAATGTCATACTGCACACAAACCATGGATTTACAATCGTTGCTACTGTAAGACTTGATGAACGTGGTGACTCCTATTTTGGCACTGGCTTTTGGAATGAAATTGCAAAGTTTTATGTACTGAAAGCTGGCACTAAAATTGCACTGCACATAGAAGGGCCTGGTCATGAGATATATGCTAACTTCCCCGACAAAATCATCCGTCCAGACTTTGTTTGAAGTAAGTTTTCTTTTCAACTATCTGCATATGTTGACTTACCCAGCAATGTCAAATGAATTGTGTAGTATTTAAGCAACCAATTGTTATTCCCTTTTCTTACTATATTCCTACCTAATAACTTCTAGTTACCAATACACTTTTCTATTGCCCTGTTTTAACTAAATATTCCCTGTACTCCCATTTCTATCAGAAAGCGCCGCTGACAAGGAGACTCCGGAGGTGGAGAACGGGGCTGCCAACAAGCGGAGGCGGGGCGAGCTAGAACCGCAAGCGACTCCAGCAGGCCTAGACTTAATCAGCAGCCTCCCTCGATGATATGTTGAGAGTCATCATCTCCCTCCTCCCAATCAAATATGGGGCGCGGACAACCCTCCTTTCCCGGCGGTGGCGCCCCCTATGGAACTCCAGCCCTCTCGACCTCATCGACACCCACGAGCTCTGCCATGGCTATCGCAAAAGCTTGGATGCGTTCTCCAAGATCCTCGGCAGTCACCTTGGCCCAACCAAAGGCCTTAGAATGGGCAAGTTCCGTTCCAACGGCAAGGACCGAGCCAAGCTTGACGACTGGTTCCGATCCCCCGCCCTAGATCAGCTCGAGGAGCTCACTTTTGATGATGGGCATATGCGGTCGCTGCCAACGTCCGCACTCCGCCTCGCGCCCATGCTGCGCGTCGCCAAGTTCAGGAACTGCCATTTCCCGCCCCTTAATGACGCGCCCGCTCTTATTCTACCACGACTGAAGCACCTCGAGCTCGTCGCCGTCTGCCTCTCAAAGGGTGACATGGAGCGCCTGCTCTATGGCTTGTACTGCACTCGAGTACCTTCGTCTTCAGGCGATCAATGGGTTGAGTACCTTCCACATCACCTCCATGACTCTCCGGACTATTTATGTGTGTTGCTGGTGCGGAGGAAGACATCACAAAAGGTGGACCACGGTATGGTCATCCAGGACACACCTGCACTTGAGAGATTACTTGTAGTTGATCAAGAAGGTCCAACAAGAATCAATGTCATTTCTGCGCCGAAATTGACAGTGGTGGGCTACTCGTCTGACAAATACTCTGAACTTGTTATTGGATCCACACCCGTTCAGGTACAACAGCCCGCCTTCTACCTCTCCTTCTACAAATTAACATTATTTCTAATTTTGAAGATGTTTGTTCGTCTGTCATTCAGAAAATGATTCCGACAAGCTTGACCCCGAAACTGCGCACAGTGAAGGTCTTGGCACTAGAATCTATCGCCCGACCTGGAGCAAGTTGTCAGTTTCCTGAGATGCTTTCCGTGCCTGGAGAAGCTATATATCGAGGTGATGTTCCTTTCCTGTTAAATGTTAACCATAAGGGAGTTCAATTTGTGACACCTTTTTCCAAGTTTACAATGACAATGTACTACGATTTCTGAAGGTTCTTTTGGAGGATTTCAGTACATACATGCCCCCCATATTGGTTGCTTGATCCATATGGTTACAATCAATAAGCATTTCTCCTTTGGATTCATCTGTACTAGTTTTCTTAGGGAACTTTTCATCCACTCCAACCTCTTGTGAAGAAGGCTACATTTTTCTAGAATGTAATCAAATGCCCATGTTAATCATGTCAGATCGAAGATGGCATGTTAGTGCATTTTACAAATCCTGCAAACCAAATAGCTAGGCCTGTAGTAATGTTCAAAACTGCATGTAGGCACTAACACGTTTTCTTCTTTTGCAGATAAGATTAGGCCCAGTGGTGGATAATGTGATACAATATAACAATCACGTCGAATGCCTAGATCTGCATCTCTCAGAAATTACTTTGAACTCCTACCGAGGGACCTTACCGGAGATTATATTCGCCAGGTTCTTTGTTCTCAGAGCAAGGGTGCTGAAGGAAATGAGGTTTGCCCTACATTTATTTCAAAAATGAATGGTTGTTGATCAGCGCCGGCGCCTGCGGCAGAATGGAGTAGGCTCCAAAAATGCTGAATTTCATTTTGGAACTTCAGATGACAGAGTAATCGGAAGTCATCGGGTCAACCCCATACATGACTTCTCAGTGGCTGACCCCTTTGCAAAAATTGTGAGGTTTCGAAGCCAGACTTAGAAGCGGTGATATTAGTTTGAACCTCTCTGATATCCATGTTCAGCGCATCAGCGGAGCGTTTGCAGCTGATGAGCTGAATTTCATTTCTAATATCAGTTTGAACCTTGTAATCTTCGAATTTGAGCCATATAACTCTGGAATTTGAACCTTGTAACATTTCGAGCTTTTGTGGTACAATCGTTGAAATGGCATCGTATGAGACTCGTATATTGCTAGCACTATTTTGACCTTAATATGCAATGGTCTTAGATTTTATTAACCATTCTCGAATCAGTTTACCTTGTCGATCTCACAGCACACGATCTGTATAGCTAACTCGACTGCGATCTTCGACATTATTGCACACAGTTGGTTTCTTCCACCGTGTGCACTGTAGAGCGCAGAATTAATTATAGCACTCGAGTGTCCATCATCACCCTTCTGTGTAACTTTGACCTCATCACCCAAGGGTAAACTTATGACCGAAGTCATTCCACACACTTCGTTTTTACAAAGCTTTTTGCCAATAAACGCCCATGATTTGTCCCTCTTCTAGCCGACGCATGGCCAAACTAGCCGGGCGGGAAGCTTGCGCGGTAAACAGCGCGGTAGCTCGGGAACAGGCTCACCGACGATACATTTGGCGCCTCTTCGAGCCCACGCCTGGGGTGCGGTGTTGTCAAGCATGCACTGGATTCTGGAATCCTCCGCTATGAACACCGTGACAAGACGTGACGATTCAGCCAGTCAGCCCCCATTTATTACAGCGGCCATTTAACCTACCCTTGTGTCTCTTCAACCTTTCGAATCGCCCCACCATTGCAAGAAGCACACCCACCATGAGAAATTCTTAGAGGGTATCCTGCGCGGCTCCAATGGCGCTCCGACGGCTGCCGAGACGAGCAGCAGTTCACCATGCGTGCCGTGGTGGACACTGTAAGTGCATCTAGTGCCCCCTAGTTGGTTTTGGAGTATTGATGACAAACCTAGTTGAGGGACTAATGTGTTTGTGAGAATTGCAGGAAAACACAGGTAGAAGTCCCTCATTGATTCGGTTTACTACCAGAGATGACCCCTAAAAATGTACGAAGACATTGAAGACAATGGTGGTTTATGAAGATATTCATATTGAAGACAATGACATGAGAAGACTCCTATGAAGCTTATGGAACTCGAAGACTTAGATCCTTCGTAGTTTTATTTCATTTATGTTGTGTCATAGGAACCACCGTACTGTTAAGTGGGGTCCAGGAGAACCAGTCAGAATGACTGAAGTGATGCCTAAATCAAAAACCTATGTCTTCGAGTGAAGACAATGAGAGCGAATCTTGTCCAGAGCCGGACAAGTCAGCTTTGCTTGTAGCCCAAGTAAAGTTGCCATGAGAGTTCGAAATCTGACCGTTGAGACACGTGTCAGTTCCTTAGTGACCCAGGGTCATTTCGGACAAATCAGGTCGGGTTGCCAAGTGGCTATAAATAGCCCACCCCCACAACCATAAACGGTTGGCTGCTTAGATTTCAGTGCATGGCTTTTGTCGTTTGAGAGCAACCCACCTCGAAGCCTTTGAGAGAAAATTCCTAGTGAGGAGAAAAGCCCTAACCACCCAGAGCCAGAGTAATTGGGCATCACTTAAGTCTTCTTGTCTGTGTGATCTGAAGACTTATTACACTTGAGGACTGTGAATCCTCCAGACGGTTAGGCGTCGCATTCAGAGCATCCAAGAGACATTGTGGATTGCCAGTGAACGAAGTCTGTGAAGGTTTGGGAGTCTACCTTGAAGACTTACCAGAGTGATTGGGCGAGGACTAAGTGACCTTAGCTCAAGGAGATTACGGTGAGGACTTGGTGTCCTGAACTGTGTGTTCAGGACTGGGTGTCCGGGACTGTGTGTCCTAAGGTTTAAATACCTAGCCGCTCCAACCAGACGTACAGTTGTCACAGCAACTGGAACTGGTCCAACATATCATTGTCTTCAACGAGTCACTGGTTTCATCTTCACTTCCTTCTCTTGCTGTTACTCAGTGTGAAGTCATTGCGTGCTTGCTTTATCATTTGTCTTCACAACGTGAATGCATGATCTATTTGGCTTCATAACTTCTTCCTACTTAATCCTTATTACACTGAAGCTGTTTGTCACTGTGCTTTCACTCTATTGAATACATGACCATGGCTGGCCTAGTGTAATCTAACTTCCGCTGCATAGTAATAGGCATAATCTTCACTATTTGTCTTCATAACTCCCAAGTTTTGAAGACTTTCATAAAAATCGCCTATTCACCGCCCCTCTAGTCGATATAACGCACTTTCAATTGGTATCAGAGCAAGGTGCTCCCTTGTTCTGTGTGATTCGGTTTAACCACCTGGAGTTTTAGCTATGTCGACTGCAGGGATAATCAATGTCTCCGCTGCGTGCCCCGTCTTCGATGGAACTGAATATCCCTACTGGAAGAATAAGATGCGCATGCA
>NC_053022.1:67444089-67527630 GCF_003073215.2 Triticum urartu | reverse complement strand
AGAGGAATTAGGGTCGAAACCATTTCAGCTGTCGTTTCCATTCGCCTTCCGTGACCTGATGAACCTTGCCCAAGCCCTGCCCGCCGACAAAGAAAATGAATAAAGGGGTTATTAAATAGTTCATATCATGAAATGACGAACTAAATAGGCCGAGATATATAGTTAATAATGATTGAAATTACCTGTTGACTATCCCAAACAAGATGTTATAGTCACTATTTGCTTTGAGTAGTGAGTCCAGTATTTCAACTGTTCCGGCGTCAACTTTAATGATACACAAGATCCAGTGAAATCTGCATGCACACACGTTTGCATGTCTTAATTAAGCGGGCATATGTAAGCAAAAACATGTAGCTAGCTAGTAGGCAAAAACAGAGAATTTGTAGTACAAGAAAGTGTGACTCACTGAAGTTGTAAGGAAGTAGTATATCTTCATTGTATTTGAGGCGCTTCAAGAACTCTAGCATGCTGTCCTCTACCTGCTTTTCATAATACTTGCTCATTTTCCATGTGTATTCATTAACGGTGTTTGGGTCAATGAACCCAATGCCATAGCGTCCACCTTTTCTCATTTCATACATCTTCATCCTGCATAATACCACAGAAAAGAATATAGTGAGGATAATTACAGGTAATGATTGATCAAAAGGATCACTACAGCTAGCTTGAGACTTAAATTACAGAAAGAAATCACTTACAGACAATAGCAACTGACGATAGATTTGTCGAGTGCGTCTTGATTGTATAACTGAAACAGTTCAGAATACTCAACGGTCACAGGTTTCTGATGGTAGTAATGATCCTTCTTGACTTGCACCATGAGGGACTCTCGATCGGATCTCTTGGTAATGTCCATGTACCATTGATGCAATTCATACATTCTCGTTGGGAGCTTCTTGACCTCTTCTGGCTTGACCAAAGGTTGGCCCCGGGCATATTTCCGTTTTATTTCCTCCTCTGTAAGCACAGGCATGTCCTCGATCTCGAGGAGTTGTCCAACAGTGATGTTGAGAGTTTCAGCTGCATTATATGCTCCTGGGTTATTACCACACTCCGTTGGAAATATGCCCTAGAGGCAATAATAAATTGGTTATTATTATATTTCCTTGTTCATGATAATCGTTTATTATCCATGCTAGAATTGTATTGATAGGAAACTCAGATACATGTGTGGATACATAGACAACACCATGTCCCTAGTAAGCCTCTAGTTGACTAGCTCGTTGATCAATAGATGGTTACGGTTTCCTGACCATGGACATTGGATGTCGTTGATACGGGATCACATCATTAGGAGAATGATGTGATGGACAAGACCCAATCCTAAGCCTAGCAAAGATCGTGTAGTTCGTATGCTAAAGCTTTTCTAATGTCAAGTATCATTTCCTTAGACCATGAGATTGTGCAACTCCGGATACCGTAGGAATGCTTTGGGTGTGCCAAACGTCACAACGTAACTGGGTGCTATAAAGGTACACTACAGGTATCTCCGAAAGTGTCTGTTGGGTTGGCACGAATCGAGACTGGGATTTGTCACTCCGTGTGACGGAGAGGTATCTCTGGGCCCACTCGGTAGGACATCATTATAATGTGCACAATGTGATCAAGGAGTTGATCACGGGATGATGTGTTACGGAACGAGTAAAGAGACTTGATGGTAACGAGATTGAACAAGGTATCGGGATACCGACGATCGAATCTCGGGCAAGTATCGTACCACTAGACAAAGGGAATTGTATACGGGATTGATCGAATCCTCGACATCGTGGTTCATCCGATGAGATCATCGTGGAACATGTGGGAACCAACATGGGTATCCAGATCCCGCTGTTGGTTATTAACCGGAGAATCGTCTCGGTCATGTCTGCATGGTTCCCGAACCCGTAGGGTCTACACACTTAAGGTTCGATGACGCTAGGGTTATAGAAGGAATTAGTACGTGGTTACCGAATGTTGTTCGGAGTCCCGGATGAGATCCCGGACGTCACGAGGAGTTCCGGAATGGTCCGGAGGTAAAGATTTATATATGGGAAGTCCTGTTTTGGTCGCCGGAAAAGTTTCGGGGTTTATCGGTAACGTACCGGGACCACCGGGAGGGTCCCGGGGGTCCACCAAGTGGGGCCACCAGTCCGGAGGGTGCATGGGCCAAGTGTGGGAGGGGACCAGCCCCAGGTGGGCTGGTGCGCCCCCCACAAGGCCCAAGGCGCAAGGGAGAGTGGAAGGGGGCAAACCCTAGGCTCAGATGGGCCTAAGGCCCACCTAGTGGTGCGCCCCCCTCTCTCCCTTGGCCGCCCCCTAGATGGGATCTAGGGCTGGCCGCCACCCCTAGGGGTGGAAACCTAGGTGGGGGCGCAGCCCCTCCCCTCCCCCTATATATACTTGAGGTTTTGGGCTGCCAGAGACACAATCTCTTCCCTTGGTGCAGCCCTACCCCTCTCCTCCTCGTCTCTTGCGGTGCTTGGCGAAGCCCTGCTGGAGTACCACGCTCCTCCACCACCACCACGCCGTTGTGCTGCTGGATGGAGTCTTCCTCAACCTCTCCCTCTCTCCTTGCTGGATCAAGGCATGGGAGACGTCACGGGCTGTACGTGTGTTGAACGCGGAGGTGCCGTCCGTTCGGCACTAGGATCATCGGTGATTTGGATCACGCCGAGTACGACTCCATCAACCCCGTTCACTTGAACGCTTCCGCTTAGCGATCTACAAGGGTATGTAGATGCACTCTCCTTCCCCTCGTTGCTAGATTACTCCATAGATTGATCTTGGTGATGCGTAGAAAATTTTGAATTTCTGCTACGTTCCCCAACAGTGGTATCAGAGCTAGGTCTATGCGTAGTTACTATGCACGAGTAGAACACAAAGTAGTTGTGGGCGTCGATATTGTCAATTATCTTGCCGTTACTAGTCTTATCTTGATTCGGCGGCATCGTGGGATGAAGCGGCCCGGACAACCTTACACGTACGCTTACGTGAGACTGGTTCCACCGACTGACATGCACTAGTTGCATAAGGTGGCTGGCGGGTGTCTGTCTCTCCCACTTTAGTCGGATCGGATTCGATGAAAAGGGTCCTTATGAAGGGTATAAATAGCAATTGGCATATCACGTTGTGGTTTTGCGTAGGTAAGAAACGTTCTTGCTAGAAACTCATAGCAGCCACGTAAAACATGCAACAACAATTAGAGGACGTCTAACTTGTTTTTGCAGGGTATGCTATGTGATGTGATATGGCCAAAAGGATGTGATGAATGATATATGTGATGTATGAGATTGATCATGTTCTTGTAATAGGAATCACGACTTGCATGTCGATGAGTATGACAACCGGCAGGAGCCATAGGAGTTGTCTTAATTTATTTATGACCTGCGTGTCAACATAAACGTCATGTAATTACTTTACTTTATTGCTAACAGCTGTAGTAGTAGAAGTAATAGTTGGCGAGACAACTTCATGAAGACACGATGATGGAGATCATGATGATGGAGATCATGGTGTCATGCCGGTGACAAGATGATCATGGAGCCCCAAGATGGAGATCAAAGGAGCTATATGATATTGGCCATATCATGTCACTATTATTTGATTGCATGTGATGTTTATCATGTTTATGCATCTTATTTGCTTAGAATGACGGTAGTAAATAAGATGATCCCTCATTAAATTTCAAGAAGTGTTCCCCCTAACTGTGCACCGTTGCGACAGTTCGTTGTTTCGAAGCACCACGTGATGATCGGGTGTGATAGATTCTAACGTTCACATACAACGGGTGTAAGACAGATTTACACACGCGAAACACTTAGGTTGACTTGACGAGCCTAGCATGTACAGACATGGCCTCGGAAACACAAGAGACCGAAAGGTCGAGCATGAGTCGTATGGTAGATACGATCAACATGAAGATGTTCACCGATGATGACTAGTCCGTCTCACGTGATGATCGGACACGGCCTAGTTGACTCTGAAAGTGCGTTATATCGACTAGAGGGGGGGTGAATAGGCGATTTTTATCGAAAGTCTTCAGAACATGGGAGTTTTGAAGACAAACGATAAAAATAGACCTATTACCATGCAGAGCGGAAGGTAGACTACACTAGGCAAACCATAGTCAAGTATTCAATGAAGTGAAAGCACAAAGACTAATAGCAGCTAGGTAGTAAGGATCAGGTAGGAAGATATTGTGAAGCCAAACAGAACACACGCAGTCACTCAGTGAAGACAAATGATAGAGCAAACATACAATGACTTCACAAGGAGTAACAGTAAGTAAAGTGAAGTGAAGATGAAACCAGTGACTCGTTGAAGACAATGATATGTTGAACCAGTTCCAGTTGCTGTGACAACTGTACGTCTGGTTGGAGAGGCTAGGTATTTAAACCTTAGGAGACACAGTCCCGGACACCCAGTCCTGAACACGCAGCTCAGAACACCCAGTCCTCACCGTATTCTCCTTGAGCTAAGGTCACATAGACCTCACCCAATCACTCTGGTAAGTCTTCAAGGTAGACTCCCAAACCTTCACAGACTTCGTTCACTGGCAATCCACAATGTCTCTTGGAAGCTCAAAACGTGACGCCTAACCGGCTGGAGGATGCACAGTCCTCAAGTGTAATAAGTCTTCAGATCACAAGACAAGAAGACTTAAGTGATGCCCAATTCTCTCTGGCTCTGGTGGTTAGGTCTTTATCCTCGCAAGGAATTCTCTCTCAAAGGCTTCGAGGTGGGTTGCTCTCAAACGACAAAAGTCGTACTTTCAATTGAGCAGCCAACCCTTTATGGTTGTAGGGGGTGGGCTATTTATAGCCACTTGGCAACCCGACCTGATTTGTCCGAAATGACCCTGAGTCACTAAGGAACTGACACGTGTCCCAACGGTCAGATTTCAAACTCACATGGCTACTTTACTTGGGCTACAAGCAAAGCTAATTTGTCCGACTTTGGACAAGATTCGCTCTCCTTGTCTTCACTCGAAGACATAGGTTTTTGGTTTAGGCATCACTTCAGTCATTCTTACTGGTTCTCTTAGACCCCACTTAACAGTTCGGTGGTTCCTATGACTCAACACAAAAGAAAAAGAACTACGAAAGATCTAAGTCTTCGAGCTCCATTGGCTTCATATTGTGTCTTCTCTTGTCATAGTCTTCAATGTGAATATCTTCATATACCACCTTTGACTTCAATGTCTTCATACATTTTTGGGGGTCATCTCTGGTAGTAAAACCGAATCATGAGGGACTTCTACCTGTGTTATTCTGCAATTCTCACAAACACATTAGTCCCTCAACTAGGTTTGTCGTCAATACTCCAAAACCAACTAGGGGTGGCACTAGATGCACTTACAATCTCCCCCTTTTTGGTGATTGATGACAAACTAGTTGAAGTTTTCAATGGGGAATATAATCTGTGAAACTGTAAAGGATAAGGAATTGACTTCATAAGTTGCAAGGGCTCCCCCTGAAGATGTGCATATAAGTTAATTTGATTTTGGAATGCAAATGCACATGGCAGGTGGTACTTGTGGAGATTCACTTCAACTTATGATGACAATCCGCTATGCATGAGAAAGTATATGAAGATAATGCCATGCATAATGGAAAATGGACGTCTGCAGAATGAGCTAAATGCGGAATTTTTCGTCGCACATGCGGAATTTATCTTCGCAAAACAAAGTGGCAAATAAGTAGCAGACGACCATCTGGTTTAAGTGTTACAACTCATAAGAGCCAAATGTAGCAAAAAACGAGAGTTGTAAGCACTAAGCAAAATATAAGGCACCCGCCCATATGAACCCGCTTGAAGACTATCAAGCTCATATGCTTCTCCCCCTTTTGTCAGTAATGACCAAAAAGGTTTGAAGACATGGAGCCTCTACTCGTTCCCATGAGGAGTAGGTGAAGTAGCAGGGTTGTTGGTGTTGTTTGGCGGTGCAGAAGAGCTTGGAGGTGCTGAAGCAGGTGGCGGTGAAGTAGCATCGTCTTCTTCCTCAATAATTCTGGCCAGTGACTGTGGCAGCAGAGGAAGAGAACTCAGAGTCTTCAAGGGATGGAGTTCCTAGCAGCACAGCCCTTCGAGGAGGTGTGGAGTCAAACTTGAATCTCTCAGTGAAGCCATCCTCTTGAAGATCAGCTTCAGAAAGCATCATCGTTAGCCCTTTCCATGTGCGGCGACAGGTTTCATGGGCAACGAAAGCATTCTTGGTGGCAAGATTTCGAGTGCGATTAACATCCACCAAGAGGCTTTTCATCTGACGCTTCAGCCAGTCATGATGCCTATCTGTTTCTGATGTAAGGGCCACAAGAAGCTCTCGGTCGTTGAGAACACGAGTGCGCTTCTTGGGTCTTGAGCAGTGGCACTGTCAGTGGCTTCAGTGGAAGCAGGGTGTGGTGCACGTGTAGTGCCAGCCAAAGGATACACCCGAGAAACTGCTTCAACGCCTTCAACGTTCTGTGTAAAACTCTGATGTTCTGCATTCTGAAGACTTAGAGGTTGCTTGGCAGGCTCAGAATTATGGCTTCAGTAGACATGTCCACGTCAGGCAAGAAGATCCGATGGTTGCGGGCTGAGGGCTGATAAGAGATGGCGGAGTGTAGCTTGATCAGCCGCATGACCCAAGGGGCGTAGAACTTCAAACCAAACAGATCAATGCCTGATGCAGCAAGTTGGCGTATGAAGAAGTCCTGTGCATTGAAGCATTTGCCATGAAGTATATAGAAGACCAAAGTCTTCATTGCACCCTGAAGCTTGGCATTTGGAGAGTGCCCTTTGATAGGCCAGAGAGTTCGCCTGATGATGTGATAGATGGTTCTGGGCAGGTACTCAAGGTCTTCAACGAAGAACTCTGTGGGATACGCAGCATCTTGAGGCAATGGCTTCATCATGCTGAGCATTTGACTCATATTAGGTTCTGGCCGCTGAAAGATGCTCTCAATAGCTTCAGCATGCAGCTGACAGCCTTGCTCGAAGAGATCGCCAGGAGTGGGCAAGCCAGTGAGCTCAATGATGTCAAATGCATTGGCTTCGTGATGAACGTTGCCAGTCATCCACTCCAGGACCCAAGTCTTCGGATCTCTGCTATACCCTTTGATGTGAAGTGTGGCATAGAATTGTAGCAGCAGCTCTTCATTCCAATGCTCTTCATCAGTAACAAACTGCAGCAGACCCACTTGCTTGAAGCAATCCAACGCTTCTTCTAGACAGGGCAGACCAGCTATAGCTTCAACGTCAAGGCGCTTGTGTGGGAAGATGCGACCTTGGTTGTAAAGAATGCAAGAGTAATAGCTTCGCTGAGGATAGCTCCAGAACCGATCAGATGATATCCTTTCCCTTGAGTAGGGGTTCCTGGAGCTATTGAAGAACGTGTTGTCTGCCCTGAAGCCATTGATGTTGAAGGAGCCAGGTGCTGATGCAGGACCTGGAAACCTTGGCAGTCTTGGGATTGGCTTCTGGACCTGAGGCCTGTGCTCAACATGATAGTTGAATTGGGGACCGGCAGCAGACTCAGGAACAGAAGTGGCGGGATCAGTGGCTTCGCTGTCTTCTGAAGCTTTTGCTGGGGAGGGCTCCACATTAGCTTCGTTGTTGGTTGTGGCAGCCTCAAGATTTTCATCCTCCACTTGACTAGCTGGAGGGTCGGTCACAGCACGTTCTCCTGGAGAACTGCTTCTTGGTGGAGCAGGGGAGTGGGATCTTGTGGTACTTCTTCTTCTGCGGCTGATGCAGCCGGAATGTCTTCAGCAGAGACTTGAGGCCTTGGACCTTTGCGAAGCCTGCGGAACGCAGACGACGCCTGTGGAGTTGGAGTGGGCTGGGCCTCATAGTCTTCTTCCTCTTGTGGGCGATCCCCATGAAGCATCCTGTGCAATTGGCGTCAGTGGACGACCAATGCTGATGAGTTCGCTGTTTTAACTGAGGAAGGACTGCATCATCTTCTACATTGTCATGATGACCAATGTCTTCAGCAGCGATGGGATCAGCTGCTGGAATGTCTTCAGCTTCAGGAGCCTCTGTGGAAGCAGGCTCATGAACTGTCAGTTGACGTTCTGCGTCAGGATGAACCATAGAAATGGGTTCAACTATCAAGGGCTCTGTGGGAGCAGCCCGAGCTTTCTTGGTCTTTCTCTTTTTCTTGGTGGGGGCAGTAGGAGAGGCTTCAGAGTGTTTCCTCTTCCTGGCTTCAGCCTCAGCAGTTCTTGTCTTCTTGAGCTCTGAAGCTGTTGACCGGCTCTTTGCTTCGAGCCAGTCATCTTGTTGGGAAGACAATCGGAACTGCTTCTTGCCTTGGTGCATCAGTATTCAGCCGTAGCAGGCTTCTTCTCTTCTTTGCGGCCATCCTGGGTCGATGCCAGGACGCCCAAGTGCTTGCGCTTCTCAGCCTCATTATAGGCTTGCACACATCTGTCAGCCAGAGTCTTCATGGCGCCCACGCCGAACCCTGAGCTTCTGCACGCTCTTCACAAAGGCTTCTTTGAGCTCGTGCATCATTTGTCTTGAAGTTCTTCACTCTTGCACGCTGAGCTTGGCCATATGCTTCTTGAACTGGAGCCTTTTCATAGTCAATTTCTGGCTTCATTTCAAACAATGCGCTGGGCAATAGCAAGTTCTGAAGCATGGGCGCCTTGGAAGGCGACACTGAGGCCAATGGTAGCTGCAGATCTTCAAAGCTGATGGTTTGGCGTGTCAAACACTCGTCAATTGAAGTTGGATGAATGGTGCCATCAAAGAGAGGGGATCATTGAAGATTTCTGCTTCTTCTTGCTCTGATGAGTTGCTCAGAGCGTCATCGGCAAGATCTTCATCACTTGACAGATCAATGTCGTCATTGCGCAGGATGGCAGCAGCTGTTAGCTCTTTGCCAGTGTGAGACAGAGGCATCTTTGCCTTCTGGGGCTTGGAGACGCGTGATAAATCCTTAGACCGCACACTGTCTTCAGGAGGTGTAGTTGCCAATGGCTTCGCCCTTGAGATTTTTGGTGAAGGGGCTGGCTTTGAAGCTTTTGGCTTCTTCAACTGCTTTGGCTTCGGCACTGCAGGCGCGTCATCAGACTCAATGTTCAGCCGCAGGCTCATTACTGCAGTCCCTTGAACCAAGATGTAGGTGATGAGGCCTTCAAGGTTGGCGAAAGGACCGATGACATTGGGTTCTGCATGTCGTGTGCCATCTGCCCTTGGAGATGAGGGACCAGGGTTGAAGTCTAACCCAAAAGTCTTCTTGTTCTGCTTCACTGAGTTTGAGCAAACTGGAAGTTGCGCTTGAACAGATTGTCGTCACGACACCATAGCGTGACGACGAGTGTGCATCAGCAGGCTGTGGTCCACGGACCATGCATGGATAGAAGCCTTGAGCAATGGCTTCATCTCTGGACCTGGGTAGAAGATTCTTGAATAGGATGTCTCCCCACGGTCTCTTGATGGCGTTTTTCTCAGCATACTCCTGGGTCACAAATCTGTATTTGAACCATTGTTCTGCCCAATATCTTCGAATCCATTGGATTCGGGTCTTGCGCTGACTGTAATCCTCTTCAGGATCTGTCTTGTACATTTCTGAGAGTTCATCTGGCAGATCTCTGGAGGTCTCACCACGACGCTTTCTGCCACCCTTCCTTGCTGCTTTCTCTGAAGCCATAAACTTTAACTTGAAAGGCTTCAAGACGTTCAAAGGCTTTAAAGGTTTTCGTTTGCTGGACCAACAGGAACTGGCTTCGGGAGAATTTATGTGATGCTGTAAGAATTCTGCAAATGAATGCAGACTATGAGAACCAAAGGATTCTCCCACGGACATGTACCTGTGACAGCATTAAGGTGCGAGGGAAGGGGAAGAGGTCATATGCATTCTCAGAAGATTTTAAAGATAAATCTGTTTAGAAGACATTGACATCATCGTGCGAAGACATTCACTCATAGATAAGAAGTTGGTTCCAGATTTGTACGAATCCACAGATCAGTACAAGTGAGGAATCTAACTACTTTGTGAAGCATAAGTGAATATACTAGGCATGTTATGAGATGCAGTATGAGAGAGATCTAGCTTGTGTGAACAGAAACTGCTTGTGGTAGAAAGTGACAGATCAATAGGATCAACGGTGCTGTAAAAAGGGAGTTTTATTTACCACACTGAGAACTGCTAGACGGAGTGGGAGATGAGGCCGAGCAGTTCACTCTTCCGTGCCCTAACTTGGCGAGGGAGGACACCTACGGCGACGGTGGAGAGGACGATGTCGCGGTCGGCGTGAAGACGGCGTCGGAGAGGTTGCGGCAGCGAAGCGCTTCGTCGCCGGCGTCGTCGAGAGGCTAGCGGTGGCGCTAGGGTTCGTGCGAGGGTGGAAGAAGAGATAATGACCGCTGTGAGTGTGTATTTATAGGCACAGGGGCGGCACTGTGCTATTACACAGGTGCCCCTGGCGATTCGCATCTGAGGAACACGTGGCCATATGCGGAATTTTGGGGTTTGTTCCACGTCCCACGCACGCCTGGATTGTCGGGTGGTCGTTCCTACTTCTCCGGATTTCATGTGGAGGAATGAGCATTGAAAACGGACTTAATGGTTGTCTCTGTATCTTCTGCTGACAAGGACGCAGAGAAGACATTCGACAGTTTCAATAGAATGCATATGACTTGGAGAGATAGAGTTTGAGATAGAAAGCATAGAGAGTTGGGTCCGATCACATTCACTTAGTTCAAAAGATTCAACACAGAAGACATAGCTATAAGTGAATGCTGTAGAGGACAGAACACTAGCATATATATATATATAATCAACATAGTGAAGATAATCATGAAAATATGTTGAGATCGAAGCCAAACCAAATGTGAAGACATTGCAAGGTAACGCCATGAGTGAAACACTTCAAAATAGAACGTTTGGTGGTGGCGTTACCCACCGTATAGGAAGTATTAGACCCAGACACGGCGCACAATTATCGTGGCGCTCCGAAGTCAAATTCCACATTAATGTATTCACACTTAGAATGTATGTCTTCATTGATTGAAGATATACTTCACTTCGTGTGTTGCACATCTAAGTCATCAATATGCATAAGGGTTAGGATGTGTGCCTGATCACAGGACATTTGAGGATTCCAGGATATTTAGCTCACACCGTAACTTGCAAAACCTCTTCTCATCCAAGGGCTTGGTGAAGATATCTGCCAATTGCTCTTCAGTGTTGACGTGTATGATATCAATATCTTCCTTCACAACATGATCTCTGAGAAAGTGATGACGAATTTCAATGTGCTTTGTCTTCGAGTGCTGAACTGGGTTGTTGGCGATCTTGATGGCGCTTTCGTTGTCGCAGTAAAGTGGCACTTGCTTCAGATGAATGCCATAGTCCTTGAGTGTTTGCTTCATCAAGAGAAGCTGAGCGCAGCAAGATCCAGCAGCAATGTATTCAGATTCAGCAGTGGAGAGAGATACACAGTTCTGCTTCTTTGAAGACCAACATACAAGTGATCGTCCCAGAAAGTGACATGTGCCTGATGTAGACTTGCGATCAACTTTGTCACCAGCATAATCAGCATCCGAGAATCCAACCAAGATCAAACTCTGAGCCCTTTGGATACCATAATCCTAGAGTTGGGGTGTGAGCCAAATATCGAAGAATTCGCTTCACAGCTAAGTGATGCGACTCCTTTGGTGCCGCTTGAAATCGAGCACACATGCAAACACTAAGCATAATATCTGGCCTAGATGCACATAGATAAAGTAAAGAACCAATCATGGAGCGGTATACCTTTTGATCGAACTCTTTACCATTGTCGTCAGGACCCAAATGATGTTTGGCTGCCATTGGTGTTGTGAAGCCTTTGCAGTCTTGCATACCGAACTTCTTCAGGCAATCTTTGAGATACTTCTCTTGAGATATGAAGATGCCATTGCGTTGTTGTCGTATTTGAAGACCAAGGAAGAACTTCAGCTCCCTCATCATGGACATCTGATATTGCTCTTGCATCATATATCCAAACTCTTCATTGTACTTCTGATTGGTGCAGCCGAAGATAATGTCATCCACATATATTTGGCACACAAACAGTTCACCATCATATGTCTTCGTGAAAAGTGTGGGATCTAGGGAACCAGGTATGAAGCCTTTGCTCTTCAGGAAGTATTTGAGTGTCATACCAGGCCCTAGGGGCTTGTTTGAGGCCATACAGTGCCTTTTTGAGCTTGTATACCATGTCAGGATGTTTTGGATTTTCAAAGCCAGGCGGTTGTGCAACATACACTTCTTCTTCAATCTTGCCATTGAGAAAGGCACTCTTCACATCCATTTGATATAGAAGTATGTTATGATGATTTGCATAGGCCAGCAGTATGCGTATGGCTTCAAGTCTAGCCACAGGAGCAAATGTTTCATCGAAGTCAATGCCTTCCACTTGAGTATATCCTTGAGCAACGAGACGAGCTTTGTTTCTGACAACTTGACCATGCTCATCTTGCTTGTTGCGGTATATCCATTTGGTGCCTATTATATTGTGCTTCCGTGGATCAGGATGCTTAACGAGTTCCCATACATTATTCAGCTCAAACTGTTGAAGCTCTTCTTGCATAGCTTGAATCCATTCAGGTTCCATGAAGGCTTCTTCAACTTTCTTGGGTTCTGATATTGAGACGAATGCGAAGTGCCCACAGAAATTTGCTAGCTGAGTTGCCCTTGAACGAGTGAGTGGACCAGGTGCATTGATGCTATCAATTATTCTTTCAATCTGCACTTCATTGGCAACGCGAGGATGTACAGGGCGAAGACTCTGCTCTTGCTGTTCATTGTCGTTGTTGGAAGGAATGTCTTCAGGCTGAGCATTGTCTTCATGTTGATCAGGTGCTGAAATGATAAGTTCTTTTTCAGGATGAGCTTCAGAAGGTATAATTTCTCCAGTTCCCATTAGCTTGATTGATTCACTGGATGGAACTTCATCTAGCACACTTGGCAGCTGCTCTCTTTGTGAACCGTTGGTCTCATCGAACCGCACATCCACTGTTTCAACCACTTTGTAATGAAAGAGATTGAAGACTCTGTAGGAGTGCGAATCCTTTCCATATCCAAGCATAAAACCCTCATGTGCTTTTGGTGCAAATTTTGAGGTGTGATGTGGGTCCTTGATCCAGCACCTTGCGCCAAATACTCTGAAGTAACTGACATTTGGCTTTTTGCTAGTAAGGAGCTCATAAGATGTCTTGTTCAGTAGCTTGTGAAGATAAACACGATTGATTGTATGGCATGCAATATAAATGGCCTCGGGCCAGAATATTCTTGGGGTCTTGTATTCATCTAGCATCGTTCTGGCCATCTCAATTAGTGTTCTGTTCTTGCGTTCGACGACGCCATTCTGCTGTGGCGTGTACGGAGCTGAGAATTCATGTGTGATGCCCAAGGTATCAAGATAAGTATCAAGGCCAGTGTTCTTGAATTCAGTGCCATTGTCACTTCTGATGTGCTTTATCTTGGCGCCAAAATTGTTCATAGCTCGATTGGCGAAGCATCTGAAGACATCCTGCGCTTCATTCTTGTAACGGATTATGTGCACCCAAGTATATCTAGAATAATCATCAACAATAACGAAGCCATAGAGGCAAGCAGTAGTAGTTAGAGTTGAGTAATGAGTGGGACCGAAAAGATCCATGTGAAGCAGTTCGAAGGGTTGAGTAGTAGTCATGATTGTCTTCGAGGGATGTTTGGCCCTTGTCATCTTCCCTGCTTCACAAGCACCGCATAAGTGGTCTTTCTTGAACTTGACGCCCTCGATGCCTATGACATGCTTCTTCTTCGCAAGGGTGTGGAGGTTCCTCATGCCAGCATGTCCAAGCCTTCGATGCTAGAGCCAGCATTCTGAAGCCTTTGCTAGAAGACATACTGCAAGCTGTGGCCCTGCTGAGAAATCTACCACGTACAAATCGTCTTTTTGATACCCTTCAAACACTAGAGACTTGTCAGATTCCATTAGTACAAGGCAACGATATTTTCCAAACATTACGATCATGTTCAAATCGCAAAGCATTGAGACAGACATTAAGTTGAAGCCAAGGGATTCAACAAGCATGACTTTATCCATGTGTTGATCCCTTGAGATTGCAACTCTACCTAGACCCAATACCTTAATTATACCAGTGTTAGCAAATGTGATGTGGCTCTTTTCGGATGGACGTAAGGTTGAGTCCATAAGAAGACTTTTTTTGCCAGTCATGTGATTTGTATACCCACTATCAATAATCCATTCTGAAGACGCTGGTGTCGTACCCTACAGTGTAGTTAGGGGGATAGGCTTCACCAAGAGCATTGTGAAGCAAAAACATTTGACGAACCAGTGGGTTATGAAAGCTTAGATCCAAGTTAGGACTAATAGGGAGAGTAGCAAGCGATTCAGGTACGAAGTGCATAGTAAGACCATTTGGGCATTTGATCTTGCACCCTACAAGATGTTTAACGTCCCCAGCAATAGCGTCAGACAATTTTGGTTTTTTGCTGGAGACCTTTCCCTGCAAAAGAGAGTTAAGCTTTCTTAGCCACCCACTTCTTCAAGGGTGGCTTAGAAGCAATGAGTCTAAGTGCAGCATCTGAGAATTTTGGCTTTGAAGCCCTAGCAAATAGTCTTGCAGGCGGACAATAGTACTCATAAGAATAAGCAGAATAGTTCTTGGTCTTATGAACATGGCAGTTTGATGAACCGCTCCCATATTCATATGCCTGAGTATGGATTCCATGCAAAACATTTGCGTTAGTGCGACTCAGGTGAGTCTTCTGTCTGTATGAAGCCTTTGGACCGTATGAAGCCTTTGGTCTGAGGTTTGTCTTCTTCACGTGAGGTGTCATGAAGACATTCACAGGAAGATTTTCCAGACACCTTTTCGGAACCCAGATCTTCTTCATAGGCGGTCCATTCCTGCAGTTAGTACCAATGTACCTAGCAAACACTTCACCATTCCGATTCTTAAACAGTATATAGTTTGCATCAAAGGATTCATCAATGATAATGGGGTTAGCACAAGTGAAGCTAGTTAGATTGGATGGATCTGCTGAAGGTTCCTTTGCAGCAACCCACATGGTTTTGGGGTACTGCTCAGGTTTCCAGTAAGAGCCATCTGCATTCATTTTCCATACGAACCCAACACCCTCTTTCCTAGGGTTTCGGTTCAGAATCTGTTTTTTGAGGACATCACATAGTGTCTGATGCCCTTGAAGACTTTTGTACATCCCTGTTTCAAGCAATGTCTTCAACCTAGCATTCTCATCAGCAATAGCGGTGGTATCCTCAGCAGAGGGGTTAGTTACCACATCAATAGTTGAAGATATTGCAACAGCAGTAGCAGTAGAACATTCAGCAACATAAGTAACATTATCACGCTCAATGCATTTAAGACATGGTGGTTCAAATCCTTCCTGAGCGGGACTGATCTGTTTGGCACGAAGTGACTCGTTTTCCATTTGAAGATCTTCATGAACCACTCTCAATTTCTCAAGATCCTGCTTCCTTTGAAGATAATCATAGGAAAGCTTTTCATGAGTTGTTGAGAGAGTTTCATGACGACTTTCAAGTTCCTGATACTTAACGTGAAGATTTTTTATGTCTTCAATTAAGGATTCCGATCGAGTCATTTCAGCACCTAACAGATCATCGCTTCTATCTAATAGTTTTTGAATATGTTCCATAGCTTTCTGTTGATCAGTTGCAATTTTAGCAAGTGTTTTGTAGCTAGGTTTTGAACCACAATCAGAGTCATCGTCACTAGATGTTTGATAGTGAGTAGTGAGTGTGTTTACCTTGGCACCGCGTCCCTGAAGCAGTAGGTAGAAGCGGAGTAGTCCTTGTCATTTGCATCGGTGTCGGTGATGAAGTCATTGTCTTCAGTGTTGAAGATGGCCTTGGCAACGTATGCTGTAGCCAGACTTGCGACGCCTGAGTCGGATTCCTCCTCAGACTCCACCTCCGCCTCCTCAGAAGCAGACTCCTCCTATGAATCCATTTCCTTGCCAACAAACGCACGTGCCTTGCCAGATGAGCTCTTCCTATGTGATGAAGACTTTGAGGAAGACTTGGAAGAAGACTTTGAGTATTTCTTCTTCTTCTTCTTGTCGTCAGAGTCATATTCCTTGCTCTTCTTCTTCTTCTTTTTGTTCTCATTGTCCCACTATGGACACTCAGAGATGAAGTGGCCAAGTTTCTTGCACTTGTGACATGTTTTCCTCTTGTAGTCATGAGCAGGAGCTTCATCATTCCTTGAACTTGATCGGGAAGACTTTCTGAAGCCTTTCTTCTTGGTGAATTTTTGGAACTTCTTGACAAGCATAGCAAGTTCCCTTCCAATGTCTTTAGGATCATCAGAACTGCTGTCAGATTCTTCTTCAGATGAGGAGACAGCTTTTGCCTTCAAGGCACGAGTTCGCCCATAGTTTGGACCGTAGATATCTCTTTTCTCCGAAAGCTAAAACTCATGTGTGTTGAGCCTCTCAAGTATGTCAGACGGATCAAGTGTCTTGAAATCAGGACGTTCTTGAATCATCAGGGCCAGGATGTCAAATGAACTATCAAGTGATCTTAGCAGCGTCTTTACGACTTCGTGTTTGGTAATCTCAGTGGCGCCGAGGGCTTGAAGCTCATTTGTGATGTTAGTGAGTCGGTCAAATGTGTGCTAGACATTCTCATTGTCATTTCGCTTGAAGCGGTTGAAGAGGTTGCGAAGGACACTGATTCTCTGATCTCTCTAGGTTGAGATGCCTTCATTGACCTTGGAGAGCCAGTCCCAGACCAGCTTGGATGTCTTCAAAGCACTCACACGGCCATACTGTCCTTTGGTCAGATGACCACAGATGATATTCTTGGCAGTAGAGTCCAATTGAACGAATTTCTTGACATCAGCAGCAGTGTCACCTTCTCCAGCCTTAGGAACGCCGTTCTCGACGACATACCATAGGTCGACATCAATGGCTTCAAGATGCATATGCATCTTATTCTTCCAGTAGGGATATTCAGATCCATCGAAGACGGGGCACGCAGCGGAGACTTTAATTATCCCTGCAGTCGACATAGCTAGAACTCCAGGTGGTTAAACCGAATCACACAGAACAAGGGAGCACCTTGCTCTGATACCAATTGAAAGTGTGTTATATCGACTAGAGGGGGGGTGAATAGGCGATTTTTATGAAAGTCTTCAGAACATGGGAGTTTTGAAGACAAACGATAAAAATAGACCTATTACCATGCAGCGGAAGGTAGACTACACTAGGCAAACCATATTCAAGTATTCAATAAAGTGAAAGCACAAAGACTAATAGCAGCTAGGTAGAAAGGA
Source organism: Triticum urartu (assembly GCF_003073215.2). Lineage (NCBI taxonomy): Eukaryota > Viridiplantae > Streptophyta > Magnoliopsida > Poales > Poaceae > Triticum > Triticum urartu. The sequence goes on along the minus strand of NC_053022.1, from coordinate 67,510,353 downwards.
TCAGATAGGAAGATATTGTGAAGCCAAACAGAACACGCAGTCACTCAGTGAAGACAAATGATAGAGCAAACATACAATGACGTCACAAGGAGTAACAGTAAGTAACGTGAAGTGAAGATGAAACCAGTGACTCGTTGAAGACAATGATATGTTGAACCAGTTCCAGTTGCTGTGACAACTGTACGTCTGGTTGGAGCGGCTAGGTATTTAAACCTTAGGACACACAGTCCCGGACACCCAGTCCTGAACACGCAGCTCAGAACACCCAGTCCTCACCGTATTCTCCTTGAGCTAAGGTCACATAGACCTCGCCCAATCACTCTGGTAAGTCTTCAAGGTAGACTCCCAAACCTTCACAGACTTTGTTCACGGGCAATCCACAATGTCTCTTGGAAGCTCAGAACGCGACGCCTAACCGGCTGGAGGATGCACATTCCTCAAGTGTAATAAGTCTTCAAATCACACAGACAAGAACACATCAAGAAGTGATCCTATGACAACCTACGTCAAGCCAAAGCTCCAACCTAAGTCTTCTTGTCTGTGTGATTTGAAGACTTATTACACTTGAGGAATGTGCATCCTCCAGCCGGTTAGGCATCGCGTTCTGAGCTTCCAAGAGACATTGTGGATTGCCCGTGAACGAAGTCTGTGAAGGTTTGTGAGTCTACCTTGAAGACTTACCAGAGTGATTGGGCGAGGTCTATGTGACCTTTGCTCAAGGAGAATACGGTGAGGACTGGGTGTTCTGAGCTGCGTGTTCAGGACTGGGTATCCGGGACTGTGTGTCCTAAGGTTTAAATACCTAGCCGCTCCAACCAGACGTATAGTTGTCACAGCAACTTGAACTGGTTCAACATATCATTGTCTTCAACGAGTCACTGGTTTCATCTTCACTTCACGTTACTTACTGTTACTCCTTGTGAAGTCATTACATGTTTGCTCTATCATTTGTCTTCACTGAGTGACTGTGTGTTATATTTGGCTTCACAATATCTTCCTATCTAATCCTTACTACCTAGCTGCTATTAGTCTTTGTGCTTTCACTTTATTGAATACTTGACTATGGTTTGCCTAGTGTAGTCTACCTTCCGCTGCATGGTAATAGGTCTATTTTTATCGTTTGTCTTCAAAACTCCCATGTTCTGAAGACTTTCATAAAAATCGCCTATTCACCCCCCCTCTAGTCGATATAACGCACTTTCAATTGGTATCAGAGCAAGGTGCTCCCTTGTTCTGTGTGATTCGGTTTAACCACCTGGAGTTTTATCTATGTCGACTGCAGGGATAATTAAAGTCTCCGTTGCATGCCCCGTCTTCGATGGAACTGAATATCCCTACTGGAAGAATAAGATGCGTATGCATCTTGAAGCCATTGACGTCAACCTATGGTATGTCGTCGAGAACGGCGTTCCTAAGGCTGGAGAAGGTGTCACTGCTGCTGATGTCAAGAAATTCGTTCAATTGGACTCTACTGCCAAGAATATCATCTGTGGTCATCTGACCAAAGGGCAGTATGGCCGTGTGAGTGCTTTGAAGACATCCAAGCTGGTCTGGGACTGGCTCTCCAAGGTCAATGAAGGCATCTCAACCTAGAGAGATCAGAGAATCAGTGTCCTTCGCAACCTCTTCAACTGCTTCAAGCGAAATGACAATGAGAATGTCTAGCACACATTTGACCGACTCACTGACATCACAAATGAGCTTCAAGCCCTCGGCGCCACTGAGATTACCAAACACGAAGTCGTCAAGATGCTGCTGAGATCACTTGATAGTTCGTTTGACATCCTGGCCCTGATGATTCAAGAACGTCCTGATTTCAAGACACTTGATCCGTCTGACATACTTGAGAGGCTCAACACACATGAGTTTCAGCTTTCGGAGAAAAGAGATATCTACGGTCCAAACTATGGGCGAACTCGTGCCTTGAAGGCAAAAGCTGTCTCCTCATCTGAAGAAGAATATGACAGCAGTTCTGATGATCCTGAAGACATTGGAAGGGAACTTGCTATGCTTGTCAAGAAGTTCCAAAAATTCACCAAGAAGAAAGGCTTCAGAAAGTCTTCCCGATCAAGTTCAAGGAATGATGAAGCTCTTGCTCATGACTACAAGAGGAAAACATGTCACAAGTGCAAGAAACTTGGCCACTTCATCTCTGAGTGTCCACAGTGGGACAATGAGAACAAAAAGAAGAAGAAGAGCAAGGAATATGACTCTGACGACAAGAAGAAGAAGAAGAAGAAGAAATACTCAAAGTCTTCTTCCAAGTCTTCCTCAAAGTCTTCATCACATAAGAAGAGCTCATCTGGCAAGGCACGTGCGTTTGTTGGCAAGGAAATGGATTCAGAGGAGGAGTCTGCTTCTGAGGAGGCGGAGGTGGAGTCTGAGGAGGAATCCGACTCAGGCGTCGCAAGTCTGGCTACAGCATACGTTGCCAAGTCCATCTTCAACACTGAAGACAATGACTTCATCACCCACACCGATGCAAATGACAAGGACTACTCCGCTTCTACCTACTTCTTCATGGCACGCGGTGCCAAGGTAAGCACACGCACTACTCACTATCAAACATCTAGTGACGATGACTCTGATTGTGGTTCAAAACCTAGCTACAAAACACTTGCTAAAATTGCAACTGAACAACAGAAAGCTATGGAACATATTCAAAAACTGTTAGATAGAAGCGATGATCTGTTAGGTGCTGAAATGACTCGATCGGAATCCTTAATTGAAGACATAAAAAATCTTCATGTTAAGTATCAGGAACTTGAAAGTTGTCATGAAACTCTCTCAACAACTCATGAAAAGCTTTCCTGTGATTATCTTCAAAGGAAGCAGGATCTTGAGAAATTGAGAGCGGTTCATGAAGATCTTCAAACAGAAAACGAGTCACTTCGCGCCAAACAGATCAGTCCCGCTCAGGAAGGATTTGAACCACCATGTCTTAAATGCATTGAGCGTGATAATGTTACTTCTGTTGCTGAATGTTCTACTGCTACTGCTGTTGCAATATCTTCAACTATTGATGTGGTAACTAACCCCTCTGCTGAGGATACCACCGCTATTGCTGATGAGAATGCTAGGTTGAAGACATTGCTTGAAACAGGGATGTACAAAAGTCTTCAAGGGCATCAGACACTATGTGATGTCCTCAAAAAGCAGATTCTGAACTGAAACCCTAGGAAAGAGGGTGTTGGGTTCGTATGGAAAATGAATGCAGATGGCTCTTACTGGAAACCTGAGCAGTACCCCAAAACCATGTGGGTTGCTGCAAAGGAACCTTCAGCAGATCCATCCAATCTAACTGGCTTCACTTGTGCTAACCCCATTATCGTTGATGAATCCTTTGATGCGAACTATATACTGTTTAAGAATCAGAATGGTGAAGTGTTTGCCAGGTACATTGGTACTAACTGCAGGAATGGACCACCTATGAAGAAGATCTGGGTTCTGAAAAGGTGTCTGGAAAATCTTCCTGTGAATGTCTTCATGACACCTCATGTGAAGAAGACAAACCTCAGACCAAAGGCTTCATACGGTCCAAAGGCTTCATACAGACAGAAGACTCACCTGAGTCGCACTAACGCAAATGTTTTGCAGGGAAACCATACTCAGGCATATGAATATGGGAGCGGTTCATCAAACCGCCATGTTCATAAGACCAAGAACTATTCTGCTTATTCTTATGAGTACTATTGTCCGCCTGCAAGACTGTTTGCTAGGGCTTCAAAGCCAAAATTCTCAGATGCTGCACTTAGACTCATTGCTTCTTAGCCACCCTTGAAGATGTGGGTGGCTAAGAAAGCTTAACTCTCTTTTGCAGGGAAAGGTCTCCAACAGAAAACCAAAATCGTCTGACGCTATTGCTGGGGACCTTAAACATCTTGTAGGGCGCAAGATCAAATGCCCAAATGGTCTTACTATGCACTTCGTACCTGAATCGCTTGCTACTCTCCCTATTAGTCCTAACTTGGATCTAAGCTTTCATAGCCCACTGGTTCGTCAAATGTTTTTGCTTCACAATGCTCTTGGTGAAGCCTATCCCCCTAACTGCACTGTAGGGTACGACACCAGCGTCTTCAGAATGGATTATTGACAGTGGGTGTACAAATCACATGACTAGCAAAAGAAGTCTTCTTATGGACTGAACCTTACGTCCATCCGACAAGAGCCACATCACATTTGCTAACACTGGTAAAAGTAAGGTATTGGGTCTAGGTAGAGTTGCAATCTCAAGGGATCAACACGTGGATAAAGTCATGCTTGTTGAATCCCTTGGCTTCAACTTAATGTCTGTCTCAATGCTTTGCGATTTGAACATGATCGTAATGTTTGGAAAATATCGTTGCCTTGTACTAATGGAATCTGACAAGTCTCTAGTGTTTGAAGGGTATCGAAAAGACGATTTGTACGTGGTAGATTTCTCAGCAGGGCCACAGCTTGCAGTATGTCTTCTAGCAAAGGCTTCAGAATTCTGGCTCTGGCATCGGAGGCTTGGACATGCTGGCATGAGGAACCTCCACACCCGTGCGAAGAAGAAGCATGTCATAGGCATCGAGGGCGTCAAGTTCAAGAAAGACCACTTATGCGGTGCCTGTGAAGCAGGGAAGATGACGAGGGCCAAACATCCCTCGAAGACAATCATGACTACTACTCAACCCTTCGAACTGCTTCACATGGATCTTTTCGGTCCCACTCATTACTCAACTCTAACTACTACTGCTTGCCTCTATGGCTTCGTTATTGTTGATGATTATTCTAGATATACTTGGGTGCACATAATCCTTTACAAGACTGAAGTGCAGGATGTCTTCAGACGCTTCGCCAATCGAGCTATGAACAATTTTGGTGCCAAGATAAAACACATCAGAAGTGACAATGGCACTGAATTCAAGAAAACTGGCCTTGATACATATCTTGATACCTTGGGCATCACACATGAATTCTCAGCCCCGTACACGCCACAGCAGAATGGCGTCGTCGAACGCAAGAACAGAACACTAATTGAAATGGCCAGAATGATTCTAGATGAATACAAGACCCCAAGAAAATTCTGGCCCGAAGCCATTGATACTGCATGCCATACAATCAATCGTGTTTATCTTCACAAGCTACTGAACAAGACATCTTATGAGCTCCTTAGTGGCAAGAAGCCAAATGTCAGTTACTTCAGAGTATTTGGCGCAAGGTGCTGGATCAAGGACCCACATCACACCTCAAAGTTTGCACCAAAAGCACATGAGGGTTTTATGCTTGGATATGGAAAGGATTCGCACTCCTACAGAGTCTTCAATCTCTTTCATTACAAAGTGGTTGAAACAGTGGATGTGTGGTTCGATGAGACCAACGGTTCACAAAGAGAGCAGCTGCCAAGTGTGCTAGATGAAGTTCCATCCAGTGAATCAATCAAGCTAATGAGAACTGGAGAAATTATACCTTCTGAAGCTCATCCTGAAGAAGAACTTATCATTTCAGCACCTGATCAACATGAAGACAATGCTCAGCCTGAAGACATTTCGTCCAACAACGACAATGAACAGCAAGAGCAGAGTCTTCGCCCTGTACATCCTCGCGTTGCCAATGAAGTGCAGATTGAAAGAATAATTGATAGCATCAATGCACCTGGTCCACTCACTCGTTCAAGGGCAACTCAGCTAGCAAATTTCTGCGGGCACTTCGCATTCGTCTCAATATCAGAACCCAAGAAAGTTGAAGAAGCCTTCATGGAACCTGAATGGATTCAAGCTATGCAAGAAGAGCTTCAACAGTTTGAGCTGAATAATGTATGGGAACTGGTTAAGCGTCCTGATCCACGGAAGCACAATATAATAGGCACCAAATAGATATATCGCAACAAGCAAGATGAGCATGGTCAAGTTGGAAACAAAGCTCGTCTTGTTGCTCAAGGATATACTCAAGTGGAAGGCATTGACTTCGATGAAACATTTTCTCCTGTGGCTAGACTTGAAGCCATACGCGTACTGCTGGCCTATGCAAATCATCATAACATACTTCTATATCAAATGGATGTGAAGAGTGCCTTTCTCAATGGCGAGATTGAAGAAGAAGTGTATGTTGCACAACCACCTGGCTTTGAAAATCCAAAACATCCTGACATGGTGTACAAGCTCAACAAGGCACTGTATGGCCTCAAACAAGCCCCTCGGGCCTGGTATGACACACTCAAGTACTTCCTGAAGACCAAAGTCTTCATACCTGGTTCCCTAGATCCCACACTTTTCACGAAGACATATGATGGTGAACTGTTTGTGTGCCAAATATATGTGGATGACATTATCTTCGGCTGCACCAATCAGAAGTACAGTGAAGAGTTTGGATATATGATGCAAGAGCAATATCAGATGTCCATGATGGGGGAGCTGAAGTTCTTCCTTGGTCTTCAAATACGACAACAACGCAATGGCATCTTCATATCTCAAGAGAAGTATCTCAAAGATTGCCTAAAGAAGTTCGGTATGCATGACTGCAAAGGCTTCACAACACCAATGGCAGCCAAACATCATCTGGGTCCTGACGACAATGGTAAAGAGTTCGATCAAAAGGTATACCGCTCCATGATTGGTTCTTTACTTTATCTATGTGCATCTAGGCCAGATATTATGCTTAGTGTTTTCATGTATGCTCGATTTCAAGCGGCACCAAAGGAGTCGCATCACTTAGCTGTGAAGCGAATTCTTCGATATTTGGCTTACACCCCAATTCTAGGATTATGGTATCCAAAGGGCTTAGAGTTTGATCTGGTTTTATTCTCGGATGCTGATTATGCTGGTGACAAAGTTGATCGCAAGTCTACATCAGGCACATGTCACTTTCTGGGACGATCACTTGTATGTTGGTCTTCAAAGAAGCAGAACTATGTATCTCTCTCCACTGCTGAATCTGAATACATTGCTGCTGGATCTTGCTGCGCTCAACTTCTGTGGATGAAGCAAACACTCAAGGACTACGGCATTCATCTGAAGCAAGTGCCACTTTACTGCGACAATGAAAGCGCCATCAAGATTGCCAACAACCCAGTTCAGCACTCGAAGACAAAGCACATTGAAATTCGTCATCACTTTCTCAGAGATCATGTTGTGAAGGAAGACATTGATATCATACACGTCAACACTGAAGAGCAATTGGCAGATATCTTCACCAAGCCCTTGGATGAGAAGAGGTTTTGCAAGTTACGGTGTGAGCTAAATATCCTGGAATCCTCAAATGTCCTGTGATCAGGCACACATCCTAACCCTTATGCATATTGATGACTTAGATGTGCAACACACGAAGTAAAGTATATCTTCAATCAATGAAGACATACATTCTAAGTGTGAATACATTAATGTGGAATTTGACTTTGGAGCGCCACGATAATTGTGCGCCGTGTCTGGGTCTAATACTTCCTATACGGTGGGTAACGCCACCACCAAACGTTCTATTTTGAAGTGTTTCACTCATGGCATTACCTTGCAATGTCTTCACATTTGGTTTGGCTTCAAACTCAACATATTTTCATGATTATCTTCACTATGTTGATTATATATATATATATATATATATATGCTAGTATTCTATCCTCTACAGCATTCACTTATAGCTATGTCTTCGTGTTGAATCTTTTGAACCAAGTGAATGTGATTGGACCCTAACCTCTCTATGCTTTCTATCTCAAACTCTACCTCTCCAAGTCATATGCATTCTATTGAAACTGTCGAATGTCTTCTCTGCGTCCTTGACAGCAGAAGATACAGAGACAACCATTAAGTCCGTTTTCAATGCTCATTCCTCCACATGAATTCCGGAGAAGTAGGAACGACCACCCGACAATCCAGGCGTGCGTGGGACGTGGAACAAACCCCGAAATTCCGCATAATGGCCACGTGTTCCCCAAATGCGAATCGCCAGGGGCACCTGTGTAATAGCATAGTGCCGCCCATGGGCCTATAAATACACACTCACAGTGGTCATTATCTCTTCTTCCACCCTCGCATGAACCCTAGCGCCACCGCTAGCTCTCGACGACGCCGGCGACGAAGCGCTTCGCTGCCGCAACCTCTCCGACGCCGTCTTCATGCCGACCACGGACATCGTCCTCTCTGCCATCGCCGTAGGTGTCCTCCGTCGCCAAGTTAGGGCACGGAGGATCGAACTACTCTGCCTCATCTCCCACTTCATCCAGCAGTTCTCAGTGTGGTAAATAAAACTCCTTTTTTTCAGCATCGTTGATCCTATTGATCTGTCACTTTCTACCACAAGCAGTTTCTGTTCACACAAGCTAGATCTCTCTCATACTGCATCTCATAAACATGCCTAGTATATTCACTTGTGCTTCACAAAGTAGTTAGATTCCTCACTTGTACTGATCTGTGGATTCGTACAAATCTGGAACCAACTTCTTATCTATGAGTGAATGTCTTCGCACGATGAGGTCAATGTCTTCTAAACTGATTTATCTTCAAAATCTTCTGAGAATGCATATGACCTCTTCCCCTTCCCTCGCACCTTAATGCTGTCACAGGTACATGTCCGTGGGAGAATCCTTTGGTTCTCATAGTCTGCATTCATTTGCAGAATTCTTACAGCATCACATAAATTCTCCCGAAGCCAGTTCCTGTTGGTCCAGCAAGAGAAAGCCTTTGAAGCCGTTGAACGTCTTGAAGCCTTTCAAGTTAAAGTTTATGGCTTCAGAGAAAGCAGCAAGGAAGGGGGGCAGACAACGTCGTGGTGGAACATCCAAAGATCTGCCTGATGAACTCGCAGAAATGTATAAGACAGATCCTGAAGAGGATTATAGTCAGCGCAAGACCCGAATCCAATGGATTCGACGCTATTGGGCAGAACAATGGTTCAAATACCGCTTCACAACCCAAGAGTATGCTGAGAAAAGTGCCATCAAAAGACTGTGGGGAGACATCTTATACAAGAATCTTCTACCCAGGTCCAGAGATGAAGCTATTGCCCAAAGCTTCTATCCATGCATGGTTCGTGGGCCACAGCCTGATGATGCACATCCGTCGTCACTACTCTGGTGTCGTGACGACAATCTGTTCAAGTGCAACTTCCAGTTTGCCCAAAACTCAGCGAAGCAAAACAAGAAGAAATTTGGGTTAGACTTCAACCCTGGTCCCTCAGCACCAAGGGCAGATGGCACACAAGAAGCAGAACCCAATGTCATCGGTCCTTATGCCAACCTTGAAGGCCTCATTACCCGCATCTTAGTTCAAGGGACCGCAGTGAATGAGCCTCCAGCTGACTCTGAATCAGAAGAAGCTCCTGCAGTGCTGAAGCCAAAGAAGATGAAGAAGCCTAAAGCTTCAAAGCCTGCCTCTTCACCGAAAATCTCAAGGGCGAAGCCATTGGCAACTGCACCTCCTGAAGACAGTGTGCAGTCTGAAGATTTATCACGCGTCTCCAAGCCCCAGAAGGCCAAGATGCCTCTGTCTCACACTGGCAAAGAGCTAACAGCTGCTGCCATCCTGCGCAATGAAGACATTGATCTGTCAAGTGATGAAGATCTTGCAGATGACGCTCTTGAGCAGCTCATCAAGAGCAAAGAAGAAGCAGAAATCTTCAATGATCTGCCTCTCTTTGATGTCACCATCATCCACAACTTCATTGACGAGTGGTTTGACACGCCAAACATCAGCTTTGAAGATCTGCAGCTACCCATTGGCCTCAGTGTCGCCTTCCAAGGCGCCATTGCTTCAGAACTTGCTATTGCCCAGCGCGTTGTTGAGATGAAGTAGAAGATTGACTATGAAAAGGCTCAGTTCAAGAAGCATATGGCCAAGCTCAGCATGCATGAAGTGAAGAACTTCAAGACAATGATGCACGAGCTCAAGGAAGCCTTTGTGAAGAAGCGTGCAGAAGCTCAGGGTTCGCGTGAGCGCATGAAGACTCTGGCTGACAGATGTGTGCAAGCCTATAATGAGGCTGAGAAGCGCAAGGCACTTGGGCGTCCTGGCATCGACCCCAGGATGGCCGCAAATAAGAAGAAGAAGCCTGCTATGGCTGAATCTGATGCACCAAGGCAAGAAGTAGTTCTGATTGTCTTCCCAACAAGAATGACTGGCTCGAAGCCAAAGAGCCGGTCAACAGCTTCAGAGCTCAAGCAGACAAGAACTGCTGAGGCTGAAGCCAGGAAGAGGAAACACTCTGAAGACTCTCCTACTGCCCCCAGCAAGAAAAGGCTAAAAACCAAGAAAGCTCGGGCTGCTCCCACAGAGCCCTTGATAGTTGAACCCATTTCTATGGTTCATCCTGACGCAGAACGTCAACTGACAGTTCATGAGCCTACTTCCACAGAGGCTCCTGAAGCTGAAGACATTCCAGCAGCTGATCCCATCGCTGCTGAAGACATTGGTCATCATGACAATGTAGAAGATGATGCAGTCCTTCCTCAGTTAGAAAACAGCGAACTCATCAACATTGGTCGTCCACTGACGCCAATTGCACAGGATGCTTCATGGGCGGATCGCCCACAAGAGGAAGAAGACTATGAGGACCAGCCCACTCCAACTGCACAGGCGTCGTCTGTGTTCCGCAGGCTTCACAAAGGTCCAAGGCCTCAAGTCTATGCTGAAGACATTCCGGCTGCATCAGCCGCAGAAGAAGTACCGCAAGATCCCATTCCCTTGCTCCACCAAGAAGCAGTTCTCCAGGAGAACGTGCCTGTGACCGACCCTCCAGCTAGTCAAGTGGAGGATGAAAATCTTGAGGCTGCCACAACCAACAACGAAGCTAATGTGGAGCCCTCCCCAGCAAAAGCTTCAGAAGACAGCGAAGCCACTGAACCCGCCACTTCTATTCCTGAGTCTGCTGCCGGTCCCCAATTCAATTATCATGTTGAGCACAGGCCTCAGGTCCAGAAGCCAATCCCAAGACTGCTAAGGTTTCCAGGTCCTGCATCAGCACCTGGCTCCTCAACATCAATGGCTTCAGGGCAGACAACACGTTCTTCAATAGCTCCAGGAACCCCTACTCAAGGGAACGGATATCATCTGATCGGTTCTGGAGCTATCCTCAGCGAAGCTATTACTCTTGCATTCTTTACAACCAAGGTCGCATCTTCCCACACAAGCGCCTTGACGTTGAAGCTATAGCTGGTCTGCCCTGTCTAGAAGAAGCGTTGGATTGCTTCAAGCAAGTGGGTCTGATGCAATTTGTGGGTCTATTGCTGGTCCACCCTTCACATCAAAGGATACAGCAGAGATCCAAAGACTTGGGTCCTGGAGTGGATGACTGGCAACGTCCATCATGAAGCCAATGCATTTGACATCATTGAGCTCACTGGCTTGCCCACTCCTGGCGATCTTTTCGAGCAAGCCTGTCAACTGCATGCTGAAGCATTGAGAGCATCTTTCAGTGGCCAGAACCTGATATGAGTCAAATGCTCAGCATGATGAAGCCATTGCCTCAAGATGCTACGTATCCCACAGAGTTCTTCGTTGAAGACCTTGAGTACCTGCCCAGAACCATCTATCACATCATCAGGCGGACACTCTGGCCTATCAAAGGGCACTCTTCAAATGCCAAGCTTCAGGGTGCAATGAAGACTTTGGTCTTCTATATACTTCATGGCAAATGCTTCAATGCACAGGACTTCTTCATACGCCAACTTGCTGCATCAGGCATTGATCTGTTTGGTTTGAAGTTCTACGCCCCTTGGGTCATGCGGCTGATCAAGGTACACTCCGCCATCTCTTATCAGCCCTCATCCCGCAACCATCGGATCTTCTTGCCTGACGTAGACATGTCTCCTGAAGCCATATATTCTGAGCCTGCCAAGCAACCTCTAAGTCTTCAGAATGCAGAACATCAGAGTTTTACACAGAACGTTGAAGGCGTTGAAGCAGTTTCTCGGGTGTATCCTTTGGCTGGCACTACACGTGCACCACACCCTGCTTCAACTGAAGCCACTGACAGTGCCACTGCTTCAAGACCCAAGAAGCGCACTCGTGTTCTCAACGACCAAGAGCTTCTTGTGGCTCTACATCAGAAACAAGATAGGCATCATGACTGGCTGAAGCGTCAGATGAAAAGCCTCTTGGTGGATGTTAATCGCACTCGAAATCTTGCCACCAAGAATGCGTCCGTTGCCCATGAAACCTGTCGCCGCACATGGAAAGGGCTAACGATGATGCTTTCTGAAGCTGATCTTCAAGAGGATGGCTTCACTGAGAGATTCAAGTTTGACTCCACACCTCCTCGAAGGGCTGTGCTGCTGGGAACTCCATCCCTTGAAGACTCTGAGTTCTCTTCCTCTGCTGCCACAGTCATTGCCAAAATTAATGAGGAAGAAGACGATGCTACTTCACCGCCACCTCCTTCAGCACCTCCAAGCTCTTCTGCACCGCCAAACAACACCAACAACCCTGCTACTTCACCTACTCCTCATGGGAACGAGTAGAGGCTCTATGTCTTCAAACCTTTTTGGTCATTACTGACAAAAGGGGGAGAAGCATATGAGATTGATAGTCTTCAAGCGGGTTCATATGGGCGGGTGCCTTATATTTTGCTTCGTGCTTACAACTCTCGTTTTTTTGCTACATTTGGTTCTTATGAGTTGTAACACTTAAACTAGATGGTCGTCTGCTACTTATTTGCCACCTTGTTTTGCGAAGATAAATTCCGCATGTGCGACGATAAATTCCGCACTTAGCTCATTCTGCAGACGTCCATTTTCCATTATGCATGGCATTATCTTCATATACCTTCACATGCATAGTGGATTGTCATCATAAGTTGAAGTGGATCTCCACAAGTACCACCTGCCATGTGCATTTGTAGTCCAAAAGCAAATTAACTTATATGCTCATCGTCAGGGGGAGCCCTTGCAACTTATGAAGACAATTCCTTATCCTTTACAGTTTCACAGATTATATTCCCCGTTGAAAACTTCAACTAGTTTGTCATCAATCACCAAAAAGGGGGAGATTGTAAGTGCATCTAGTGCCACCCCTAGTTGGTTTTGGATTATTGAAGACAAACCTAGTTGAGGGACTAATGTGTTTGTGAGAATTTGAGGATAACACAGGTAGAAGTCCCTCATGATTCGGTTTTACTACCAGAGATGACCCCTAAAAATGTATGAAGACATTGAAGTCAAAGGTGGTATATGAAGATATTCACATTGAAGACTATGACAAGAGAAGACACGATATGAAGCCTATGGAGCTCGAAGACTTAGATCTTTCGTAGTTCTTTTTCTTTTGTGTTGAGTCATAGGAACCACCGTACTGTTAAGTGGGGTCCAAGAGAACCAGTCAGAATGACTGAAGTGATGCCTAAACCAAAAACCTATGTCTTTGAGTGAAGACTATGAGAGCGAATCTTGTCCAGAGTCGGACAAGTCAGCTTTGCTTGTAGCCCAAGTAAAGTTGCCGTGTGAGTTTGAAATCTGACCGTTGGAACACGTGTCAGTTCCTTAGTGACCCAGGGTCATTTCGGACAAATCAGGTCGGGTTGCCAAGTGGCTATAAATAGCCCACCCCCTACAACCATAAACGGTTGGCTGCTCAGATTGAAAGTACGGCTTTTGTCGTTTGAGAGCAACCCACCTCAAAGCCTTTGAGAGAGAATTCCCTGCGAAGATAAAGCCCTAACCACCAGAGCCAGAGAGAATTGGGCATCACTTAAGTCTTCTTGTCTGTGTGATCTGAAGACTTATTACACTTGAGGACTGTGCATCCTCCAGCCGGTTAGGCGTCGCGTTCTGAGCATCCAAGAGACATTGTGGATTGCCGGTGAATGAAGTCTGTGAAGGTTTGGGAGTCTACCTTGAAGACTTACCAGAGTGATTGGGCGAGGTCTATGTGATCTTAGCTCAAGGAGAATACGGTGAGGAGTGGGTGTCCTGAGGTGCGTGTTCAGGACTGGGTGTCCGGGACTGTGTGTCCTAAGGTTTAAATACCTAGCCGCTCCAACCAGACGTACAGTTGTCACAGCAACTGGAACTGGTCCAACAAATCATTGTCTTCAACGAGTCACTGGTTTCATCTTCACTTCACTTTACTTACTGTTACTCCTTGTGAAGTCATTGTATGTTTGCTCTATCATTTGTCTTCACTGAGTGACTGCGTGTTCTGTTTGGCTTCACAATATCTTCCTACCTGATCCTTACTACCTAGCTGCTATTAGTCTTTGTGCTTTCACTTCATTGAATACTTGACTATGGTTTGTCTAGTGTAGCCTACCTTCCGCTGCATGGTAATAGGTTTAATTTTATCGTTTGTCTTCAAAACTCCCATGTTCTGAAGACTTTCATAAAAATCGCCTATTCACCCCCCTCTAGTCGATATAACGCACTTTCAAGTACAGCTGTGGTCAAGCATAACCCTAAGTCTCCTAAGGTCAACTTGTTGAACGCAGCTCAGGCAGAGGACTCGCGAGATGTGATTATGGGTAACCTTCCTGTTAATGACATTCCCGCAAGAGTTCTTTTTGATACTGGTGCATCTTTGTCATTTTTATCGAAGCCTTTTGCATCCATGTATGATGTGGATACTGTTGATTTGCCTAAGCCGATAGCGGTTTCTTCTCCGGGTTTGTTCATGAACACCAAAATGATGGCTCCGGATGTTACTATCACGTTGGGCGATTACAAGTTTCTTTCTTCTCCAATGTTCCTTGGTAACTCGGATATTGATCTTATTCTTAGTATGGATTAGCTTTCTAAGCACAAGGCTCAGCTTGATTGTGCTGCCAGGCAGATTCAATTGACTCATTCGTCTGAGGATGTAATTGTCTTTGCCGCTCGTGATGATACCATCCGTTTGTTTTCTCTCAATGAGAAGGGTGAACTGGATGCCATCTCTCAAATTCCAGTCGTTCGCGAATATCAAGACGTCTGGCCAGTTGAATTCGTTATCGATCTTGAGCCTAGCACGGAACCTGTTTGCAAACGTCCTTACAAGCTTGGACCTGAAGAGCTGAAGGAGCTAAAGAAGCAACTCGATATTCAAGAGCGAATGGGTCTCATCCGACCTAGTTCTTCTCCATGGGGTTGTGGAGTACTTTTTGTGAAGAAAAAGGATGGAACCGACCGACTTTGTGTTGACTACCGTCCATTGAACAAGAAGACTATAAAGAACAAGTACCCACTTCCCAACATCAATGAGCTGTTCGAACAACTCAAAGGTGCTCAAGTATTCTCCAAGCTTGATCTTTGTATGGGCTATCACCAGATTCGAATCCGTGAGCAAGATAATCCCAAGACGGTGTTCAGAACAAGCTATGGTTCATATGAATACACTGTCATGTGTTTTGGCCTCGTCAACGCTCCTCGCATGATGAACTTCATCTTCAACGCCTACACAAATGACTTCGTCTTGGTCTACCTCGATGACATTCTGGTCTTTTCGAAGAACAAGGAAGATCATGCCAAGAACTTGCGTTTGGTGCTCGATAAGCTCAGAGAACATAGGTTCTACGCCAAGTTCTCAAAGTGCGAGTTTTGGCTCGATGAGGTTCTCTATCTTGGGCATATCATCTCTACCAAGGGCGTAGCGGTGAATCCTGAGAAGGTGTCTGCAATTGTGAATTGGGAACCACCTCAGAACGTGAAGCAACTCCGCAGCTTCCTTGGTCTTGCAAGCTACTGTCGAAGGTTCGTTGAGAACTTTTCAAAGATCGCGAAGCCGCTTTCCAACCTTCCCCAGAAGCACGTGAAGTACGTTTGGTCTCCGGAATGTGACATCGCTTTCAACACTTTGAAAGAGAAATTAGTCACTGCTCCACTTCTGACTCCTCCTGATGAATCCAAACCGTTCGAGGTCTTCTACGATGCCTCCCTTCAAGGTCTTGGTGCAGTGTTGATGCAAGAGAAGAAAGTTGTGGCTTATACCTTTCACCAGTTGAAGCCCAACGAGAAGAACTACCCCACTCATGACCTCGAGTTGGCGGCAGTTGTGCATGCTCTTTTGACTTGGAGATATCTCTTATTGGGAAGAAAAGTGGACATCTTCACTGACCACAAGAGTCTCAAGTACATCTTCACTCAGCCTAATCTCAACCTTAGGCATACTCATTGGGTCAAAATGATTCAAGAGTATAATCCGAGCATCGAATATACTCCAGGCAAGGCCAATGTGATTGCTGACGCATTGAGTAGGAAGGCTTACTGCAACAGTCTGATTCTCAAGCCCTACCAACCCGAGCTTTGTGAAGCTTTCTGCAAACTCAATGTGCAAGTTGTTCCTCAAGGTTTCCTCGCCAACCTTCAAGTCTCTCCTACTTTGGAAGATCAGATTCGTGAGGCTCAACTTCTTGATGCTATGGTGAAGAAGGTGAAGATTGGGATTGCCAAGAGTCAACCCAAGTACAAGTGCTATCGCCTCGATGACAAGGATACTCTCTTCTTCGAGGATCGCATTGTTGTGCCTAAAGGTGAACTTCGTAAAGTCATTATGAATGAGGATCACAATTCACTCCTCTCCATCCACCCTGGGAGTACGAAGATGTACCAGGACCTCAAGCAGACTTATTGGTGGACTCGAATGAAGCGCGAAATTGCTCAGTTCGTGAATGAATGTGATGTCTGCAGAAGTGTGAAGGCAGAACACCAACGACCAACTGGTCTCCTCCAACCTCTTGCCATTCCAGAATGGAAGTTTGACCACATTGAGACGGACTTCATGACTGGGTTTCCAAAGTCCAAGCATGGCAATGATGCTATATTCGTTGTCATCGACAAACTCACTAAAGTGGCTCATTTCCTGCCTATCAAAGAGTCTATCACTGCAGCTCAATTGGTGGAGCTTTATACCTCTCGGATTGTCTCTATGCATGGCATTCCACAGTTGATCTCTTCAGACCGTGGCAGCATCTTTACCTCCAAGTTTTGGGATTCTTTTCACAAGGCCATGGGCACCAACATCCGTTTCAACACAACTTTTCATCCTCAAACTAGCGGTCAAGTCGAGCGTGTCAATCAGATTCTTGAAAATATGCTCAGGGCTTGCGTTATCTCTTTCGGCATGAAGTGGGAAGATTGTCTTCCATATGCCGAGTTCTCCTACAACAACAGCTTTCAAGCGAGTTCGGGCAAGGCCCCATTTGAAATTCTCTATGGCAGGAAGTGTTGTACTCCTCTTAACTTGTCAGAGACCAGTGAACGTCAACTTCTTGGAAATGACTTGATCACAGAGGCAGAGGAAATGTGCAAAGTCATTCGTGATAACCTCAAAGCAGCACAATCGCGCCACAAGAGCTACAATGATAGTAAGCATCATGATTTGGCTTTCGAGAGCGGAGACCATGTTTACCTCCGCATCTCTCCAATGAAAGGTACTCGTCGCTTCGGTATCAAAGGGAAGCTTGCCCCTAGATACATGGGTCCTTTCAAGATCGTCAGCAAGAGAGGCGATCTCGCCTATCAACTCGAGCTTCCTTCAAACTTTGCTAATGTGCACGACGTGTTCCATGTCTCTCAGCTCTGCAAGTGCTTCAAGACCCCTGACCGTACCGTCAACTTCGAAGACATTGATCTCCAAGAAGACCTTTCTTATCGTGAGCACCCAGTTGCTAATATTGAAGAGACTGAACGCAGGACTCGCAATAAGTCAATCAAATTCCTAAAAATCAAGTGGTCACACCATTCCGACCGTGAAGCCACCTGGGAACGCGAGGATCACCTCCGTTCTGAGTACCCGGCGTTTTTCCAGTCCTAGATCTCGGGACGAGATCCTTTCGTAGTGGTGGAGTGTTGTAACACCCCGGATGTAATTTACCTTATATGCATCCCAACTTTTGCCGTTTCCGGCGCTAAGTTATTTTATTTCCTCGGATTCGGGTTTTTGTCTCCGTGTGTTGTTGCCTTTGTCATGCATCTCATATCATGTCATCATGTGCATTGCATTTGCATACGTGTTCGTCTCATGCATTCGAGCATTTTCCCCGTTTTCCATTTTGCATTTCGGCGCTCCTATCTCCTCCGGTGCCCCTTTCTACCTTTTTTTCCGTGTGTGGGGGTTAAACATTTCCGGATTGGACCGAGACTTGCCAAGCAGCCTTGGTTTACTACCGGTAGACCGCCTGTCAAGTATCGTACCATTTGGACTTCGTTTGACACTCCAACGGTTAGCCGAGGGACCGAGAAGGCCTCGTTTGTGTTGCAGCCCAACACCCTTACAGTTTGGCCCAAAACCCACCAAAACCTCTCCCATAATCTAGAGCGTTTGATCACGATCGCGTGGCCGAAAACCGCACTCCATTTGGAGCTTCCTAGCTCCCTCTATGCCTATAAATAGATCCCCTTTCGAAATCACGGGTCTTCTTCCCCGAAACCCTAGTATTCCACCTCGCGCGCCGCCGGACATGTCCGGAGCCGCGCCGGACAAATCCCCGCCGCCAACCGCCGCTTGACACCTGTCGCTGCCGCCCCCGCTGACCGCGCGGCCCGCTGAGCCGACGCCCGGCCCCCGCGGCCCATCGCCTCCCGCCGCCCGCCTTCGCCTCGCGCCGCCGCCTGCTTCGTCTCAGGCCGCCGTGAGCCCGCGCCGGCGACCTCTCCGGGACGCCAAGCTCCGGCGACTTCACCGCCCCATCGCGCCCGGCCGCCGGCCGCCTCGCCTCACCGTCATCCGCCGCGGCCGAGCCCCGCCTCCGCCGTCCACCTCATCGCCGGTGGACGTCCGGCCACCTCCCCGCTCCGGCCACTTCTTCCTCGCCCGCCGCCGCCGTCTATAGGGATCCCAGCGAGTCTCCAGAAACGCGCCCGATCCGATCTGGAAATTGAGGGTTGACCTAATCTTGCCCTTTCACCACTATTTTTTTGCAATCTTTGGCATGTCGTAACTTTGCATATGTAGCTCCGATTTGCGCGTGTAGCATATCAAAATGTTCGTCCCAGAGAGTACACCATTTCATCTCATTGCATCATTTTCATTTGAGCTCATATTGATGCCCGAAATGCTGTTGGAAGAGGGCTATGTGATAAAATTGTCAGATATGTTTCATCAAATAGATATTTGTCATTTTTGCCGTGTTTAATGTGTGCATGATATGCTCCTGAGCTCTACAGGAGTTTTGTTATATGTCATGCCATCTTTACAGAGGTGCTTACCATGTATTTTTTGTGATATGTGTGGTGACTAGCACAAGCGTGCAAAGTAGTGCAATCGGTAATGTTGTTTTCAGGGACTTAGAATTTCTCTAAGTCCTTGTCCTGATTTTATCATTATGCCATATGTTCATGTTGTTTCCTAGTGGTCCGTGCCTCTTTTGAGGATGATCAGTAAGGATGATTTGTTAACATTGTGGTTCTCTATCCATCCATGTCTTTGTTTGCATTTATGGAGCATCCTAGCTTGAGTCAGTCGAGCTCTACTTTTGCTATTTCATGAATCCTGGCAGATTGTTGTCTTGTTAGCGATTTTGCCAAGGAAGTTGCTATTGATCCATGCATGCTATGTGGTTGTTCTTGCCATGTCTAGCTTCTATGCCATGTATTCTTGATGGGTGTATGCTTAGTTTTTCATGCCATGCTCTGTAGTGAGTGCATCGAGCTCGTCAACATGCCTACTCGTTAACTGTTTTGCATGCTCCAGTTTTTCACTAAGTCTGAGATCTGATTATGTTTTTGCCATGTTCACATGCTTGCAATTGTATTTTCTGATCCCTTTTGGCTCAAGGTCACTAAGGGACTTTTTGTTAAGTGCTTTGAGTAGCTTCATGTAATGCCTTGATTTGACATGTTAAGTTCCTGTAGCATGTAGTTTTTATGCTCCAAAGTGTGCTACCTGATGTTAAATTCCAGACTTGTGTTAATTTCACTAAGTCTGAAACCTGTTATCATTTGCACTTTTGCCATGCTTGTTTGAACCTGTTAATGGATGAATTGGCCGTAGCTCAGTGTTCATGTTTTGTAAAGCATCATGAGTGGATCCCTGCCATGAATTTTGTTGTCATGTTTGAGTGCTGTAGCATAATTATCTTGATGCTATTAGATGGCTACTTGCTGTTTATCGCAGACTGGTGGCATATTTGTTTTGCTTGCCATTTCCAAACCGTGCATCCGATTCCGGTGTTCTTTATATCGATTTCAACCGAAATCACCTCACCTTTCCAGTGGCACTCTTGGATTTCCATGTTGAGGCCAGGTTCAATCATTCGTTGTCAAATCTTGCATATGCATCACATACCGCATCCCGCATAGCATACCATGTTCGCATCATGTTGTTTGAGCATTGCACGCGGTTGATTGTGTCCCTTTTGCTTCTTTGTCTTGTTTGGGTAGAGCCGGGAGACGAGTTCGCGAACGAGGAGCCCGTTGAGTTTGCTTACGAGGATCAAGTCAACTTTGACAACTTCGCAGGCAAGATGATCATACCCTCGAGATCACTTCTATCTTTGCTTGCAAGATGCTCGCTCTTTTGCTATGCCTATGCTACGATGCCTACAAATTGCTTATAATGCCTCCCAAATTGCCATGTCAAACCTCTAGCCCACCATGTCCTAGCAAACAGTTGATTGGCTATGTTACCGCTTTGCCCAGCCCCTCTTATAGCGTTGCTAGTTGCAGGTGAAGATTGGAGATCATTCCTTGTTGGAAGATTGTTTATTGTTGGGATATCACTATATTATATGGTTATCTTAATGCACCTATATACTTGGTAAAGGGTGGAAGGCTCGGCCTTTGGGCTAGTGTTTTGTTCCACTCTTGCCGCCCTAGTTTCCGTCATATCGGTGTTATGTTCCCGGATTTTGCGTTCCTTACGCGGTTGGGTTATAATGGGAACCCCTTGACAGTTCGCCTTGAATAAAACTCTTCCAGAAATGCCCAACATTGGTTTTACCATTCGCCACCTAGCCTTTTTCCCTTGGGTTTCGCGGACTCAAGGGTCATCTTTATTTTAACCCCCCAGGCCTGTGCTTCTCTAAGTGTTGGTCCAACTGAGCGATGTCCAGGGCTACCAGGGGCAACTCTGGGCTGGCCTACCCGACATCTTGCTCATCCGGTGTGCCCTGAGAATGAGATATGTGCAGCTCCTATCGGGATTTGTCGGCACATCTGGGTGGTGTTGCTGGTTTAGTTTTACCATTGTCTAGGATGTCTTGTAAAACCGGGATGCCGAGTCTGATCGGAATGTCTCGGGAGAAGGAATATCCTTCGTTGACCGTGAGAGCTTGTGATGGGCTAAGTTGGGACACCCTTGCAGGGTTTTGAACTTTCGAAAGTCATGCCCGCGGATATGGGCAAATGGGAATTTGTTAATGTCTGGTTGTAGATAACTTGAAACTTAACTTAATTTAAAATGAATCAACTGCGTGTGTACCCATGATGGTCTCTTCTCGGCGGAGTCCGGGAATTGAACACGGTGTTGGAGTAATGCTTGACGTAGGTTGTTCTAGGATCACTTCTTGATCATAGTTCTTCGTTCGTGCTTTGCCTTCTCTTCTCGCTCTCTTTTGCGAACAGGTTAGCCACCATAAATGCTAGTCGCTTGCTGCAGCTCCACATATTACCTTGCCTTTCCTATAAGCTTAAATAGTCTTGATCGCGAGGGTGCGAGATTGCTGAGTCCCCGTGACTCACAGATTACTTCCAAAACCAGATGTAGGGACCGATGATACCGCTCCAGACGATGCGCTTGAGCTCAAGTGGGAGTTCGACGAAGACTCTCATCGTTACTATGTGTCTTTCCGAGATGATCAGTAGTGGTGCCCAGTTGGGGCAATCAGGGACCGTGTCGCATGTTGGGGTTGATCTTTTATTTTGGTACCATAGTCGGACCATGAGTGTATTGGATGATTGTAATGTTATTCATGTATTTGTGTGACGTGGCGAGTGTAAGCCAACTATGTACCTTTTCCCCTATTATCTATTTACATGGGTTGTTGTGAAGATTACCTTACTTGCGACATTGCTTTCAATGCAGTTATGCCTCTAAGTCGTGCTTCGACACGTAGGAGATATTGCCGCATCGAGGGCGTTACAGCGCCCTAGCCGCGGAAGCGAACATGCCGAGCCGGCGGAGCTGGAGTCGTTATCCCTCGGTGGCATGCCCGGTCTGCTCAATAAGCAGAAGGAGTTCATCCAAGGCTTGATGGAGTTGCTGAAGGAGAGCCTCGACGACATGCCCGCTGAGCTCAATCAACAGGGGGAGTTGACCGCCTGCTTGGTGATGCTGCTGAAGAAGAGCATTGCCTCGGAGAAGAAGGCGACCGGCGAAATCCTGCGACTTCGGGAGGACAATGCGAAGCTCTGCCATGAGATCGACCTGTTGAAGGAGAAGAACGCCGGCTGGAAGAAGCTGCATGAGAATAGTAGTTCCTCGATGAAGATTCTACAGGCCCTCGCCATGGAACAGAAGGAAGAGTTGGCGAAGCTCCGCATCGAGCACCCGACTGCTGTCAAGGTACGTAATATGGCCGTGGAACAGATGATGAAGGCTCGCGTCGAGAAATGCCGCGTCATGGGCACAATGATGAAGATGGCGGAGGAGATGCACAAGGAGATGGTGGTCGTGGAGGCAATGAAGAAGCAGTCACGACTCCGCGGCGAATTAGATCATTTGGGGTGATAATCTTCCTTCTTCTTTTGCTCCTGTGTTTTATCTTTTGCTTCCGGTGTTTGGCCGCACGTGGCACGTTCTCTGCGAGGCATGAATAGAACAATGTTTTTTTGAGGGAATGAATAGAACAATGCTAGCAATGAGATGACTAGCAAATTAGATCATTTTTTATCGCCATATGGCACTGGGCTGCCGTGTTTCGTGCTCCTCCGTCGCAGTACTACTCCAGTGGAAAACTTCGGTATACTGCACGGTTCTTTGCTCCTCCTCGATCAGGTCGTCGGCGCATTTATACGAGCAATCAAATCACAAGACCCCGCCTTCCAGCAGTAATGAGCCATCAAATCACAAAGGCCCTCGCCTCTCGTGAAACCGACCAAGCTAGACTACCCCGCCCTCTAGCCTTTTAAAAAATGTATACTTTTGTACAGCAGTACTATCGATGGATTGCCCCATGGAGCAAAACTTGAAATTAAAAAAAAGGTGGTACATATAGAGAGCGCTCGTCGCCAAATTATGCATATAGTACTATTAAAAAGGCTAGTCACAATAATGGTGTCCAACACAACCCACCCCTCAAATAAAACTAAGAGGGTGCTTGGATACGTTTTAGTCCCATGACTAAAAGTACTGGGACTAAAACATGCTAGCCTCAGCCATGCTTGGATCAAAATACTAAAAAGGCTAAAATCTAGTTAATGAGCATTTATTATCCTCCAAACCCTTCAATCCAAAACTCGCCTGTGTTAAAGGAGAGGAATTAAATGAGTAGAGACAGGACTAATCCACATTTTAGTAGGGGTATCCCTGACTAAAAAAATTTAGTCTCAAGACTAGTTTTAGCCCCTCTTTAGTCAGGGGTGCTTGGAACTTTAGCCTCCTAAAGAGACTATTTTTAGTCAGACTAAAATAAGTCCCTTGGATCCAAGCACCCTCTAAGCATCCTGGAATTCTATGACAAAACTAAGCACCCTGAAATTCTTTGACAACTGGTGGCTATATGATGTTGGCCATATATATTGTACGTATATAATGTGAAGAAATGAGTGGTATTACTATACCAACTAAAAGATGAAATGTAAGAAATACTAGTATGTACGTACTGAAGAGTTAAAGTAACGAGAAGAAACATAACATAGTTCTGCTGGGGGCTCAGCACAACACACCCCTCAAATTAAATTAAGCACACCTGAAATTAAACTTTGCAACTATTCCGGTAGACACTGCATTAGAACCACCATGAGCAACGACACTGCCACCTTACTCGGAGTCCTCGTCCATGTCCTCGACTTCGTCCTTGTCCCTCTTGTTGGAAATATGCCCTAGAGGCAATAATAAAAGGATTATTATTATATTTCCTTGTTCATGATAATTGTCTTTTATTCATGCTATAATTGTGTTATCCGGAAATCGTAATACATGTGTGAATACACAGACACCAACATGCCCCTAGTAAGCCTCTAGTTGACTAGCTCGTTGATCAACAGATAGTCATGGTTTCCTGACTATGGACATGGGGATGTCATTGATAACGGGATCACATCATTAGGAGAATGATGTGATGGACAAGACCCAATCCTAAACCTAGCACAAGATCGTATAGTTCGTCTGCTAGAGTTTTTCCAATGTCAAGTATCTTTTCCTTAGACCATGAGATCGTGTAACTCCCGGATACCGTAGGAGTGCTCTGGGTATACCAAACGTCACAACGTAACTAGGTGACTATAAAGGTATACTACGGGTATCTCTGAAAGTGTCTGTTGGGTTGACACAGATCAAGACTAGGATTTGTCACTCCGTATGACAGAGAGGTATCTCTGGGCCCACTCGGTAATGCATCTTCATAATGAGATCAAAGTGACGAAGTGTCTGGTCACGGGATCATGCATTACGGTACGAGTAAAGTGACTTGCCGGTAACGAGATTGAACGAGGTATTGGGATACCGACGATCGAATCTCGGGCAAGTAACGTACCGATTGACAAAGGGAATTGTATACGGGGTTGCTTGAATCCTCGACATCGTGGTTCATCAAATGAGATCATCGAGGAGCATGTGGGAGCCAACATGGGTATCCAGATCCCGCTGTTGGTTATTGACCAGAGAGCCGTCTCGGTCATGTCTACATGTCTCCCGAACCCGTAGGGTCTACACACTTAAGGTTCGGTGACGCTAGGGTTGTAGAGATATGAATATGCAGTAACCCGAAAGTTGTTCGGAGTCCCGGATGAGATCCTGGACGTCACGAGGAGTTCCGGAATGGTCCGGAGGTGAAGAATTATATATAGGAAGTGTAGTTTCGGCCATCGGGAGAGTTTCGGGGTCATCGGTATTGTACCGGGACCACCGGAAGGGTCCCGGGGGTCCACCAGGTGGGGCCACCCATCCTGGAGGGCCCCATGGGCCAAATTGGGGAGGGGAACCAGCCCATAGTGGGCTGGTGCGCCCCCCTAGGCCCACCCCATGCGCCTAGGGTTGGAACCCTAGGGGTGGGGGGCGCCCCACCTTGCCTTGGGGGCTACTCCACCCTTGGCCGCCGGCCCCCCTAGGAGATCCCATCTCCTAGGGCCGGCGCCCCCCCTAGGGGATCCTATATAAAGGGGGGAGGGAGGGGGCAGCAGTACCTTGAGTCTTGGCGCCTCCCTCACCCCTGCTACACCTCTCTCTCTCGTAGTATACGGCGAAGCCCTGCTGCTGTGACGCCCTGCATCCACCACCACGCCGTCGTGCTGCTGGATCTTCATCAACCTCTCCTCCCCCCTTGCTGGATCAAGTAGGAGGAGACGTCACGCTGACCGTACGTGTGTTGAACACGGAGGTGCCGTCCGTTCAGCGCTAGGATTTCCGGTGATTTGGATCACGTCGAGTACGTCTTCCTCATCCCCGTTCTTTGAACGCTTCCGCGCGTGATCTACAAAGGTATGTAGATGCAATCCAATCACTCGTTGCTAGATGAACTCATAGATGGATCTTGGTGAAACCATAGGAAATTTTTTGTTTTCTGCAACGTTCCCAAACAGTGGCATCATGAGCTAGGTCTATGCGTAGTTCTCCTTGCACGAGTAGAACACAATTTGTTGTGGGCGTAGATGTTGTCAACTTTCTTGCCACTGCTAGTCTTATCTTGCTTCAGCGGTATTGTAGGATGAAGCGGCCCGGACCTACCTTACACGTACGCTTACGTGAGACTGGTTCCGGCGACTGACATGCACTAGTTGCATAAGGTGGCTAGCGGGTGTCTGTCTCTCCCACTTTAGTTGGAGCGGATTCGATGAAAAGGGTCCTTATGAAGGGTAAATAGAAGTTGACAAATCACGTTGCGGCTATTACGTAGGTAAGAAAACGTTCTTGCTAGAACCCTTTTGCAGCCACGTAAAAACTTGCAACAACAATTAGAGGACGTCTAACTTGTTTTTGCAGCAAGTGATTTATGGCCAAAGTTGTGACGAATGATATATATGTGATGTATGAGATCATGTTCTTGTAATAGGAATCACGACTTGCATGTCGATGAGTATGACAACCGGCAGGAGCCATAGGAGTTGTCTTTATTTTTTTGTATGACCTGCGTGTCATTGAGAAACGCCATGTAAATTACTTTACTTTATTGCTAAACGCGTTAGCCATAGTAGTAGAAGTAATAGTTGGCGAGCAACTTCATGGAGACACGATGATGGAGATCATGATGATGGAGATCATGGTGTCATGCCGGTGACAAGATGATCATGGAGCCCCAAGATGGAGATCAAAGGAGCTATGTGATATTGGCCATATCATGTCACTATTATTATTTGATTGCATGTGATGTTTATCATGTTTTTGCATCTTGTTTACTTAGAACGGCGGTAGTAAATAAGATGATCCCTCATAATAATTTCAAGAAAGTGTCCCCCCTAATTGTGCACCGTTGCGACAGTTCGTTGTTTCGAAGCACCACGTGATGATCGGGTGTGATAGATTCCAACGTTCACATACAACGGGTGTAAGACAGATTTACACATGCAAACACTTAGGTTGACTTGACGAGCCTAGCATGTACAGACATGGCCTTGGAACACAGAAGACCGAAAGGTCGAGCATGAGTCGTATAGAAGATACGATCAACATGAAGATGTTCACCGATGTTGACTAGTCCGTCTCACATGATGATCGGACACGACCTAGTTAACTCGGATCATGTTATACTTAGATGACTGGAGGGATGTCTATCTAAGTGGGAGTTCATTATATAATTTGATTAGATGAACTTAATTATCATGAACTTAGTCTAAAATCTTTATAATATGTCTTGTAGATCAAATGGCCAACGTTGTCCTCAACTTCAACGCGTTCCTAGAGAAAACCAAGCTGAAAGACGATGGCAGCAACTATACGGACTGGGTCCAGAACCTGAGGATCATCCTCATAGCTACCAAGAAAGATTATGTCCTACTAGCACCGCTAGGTGATGCACCCGTCCCACAGAGCCAAGACGTTATGAACGCTTGGCAGACACGTGCTGATGATTACTCCCTCGTTCACTGCGGTATGCTTTACAACTTAGAACCGGGGCTCCAAAAGCGTTTTGAGCGACACGGAGCATATGAGATGTTCGAAGAGCTGAAAATGGTTTTCCAAGCTCATGCCCGGGTCGAGAGATATGAAGTCTCCGACAAGTTCTTCAGCTGTAAGAGGGAGGAAAATAGTTCTGTCAGTGAGCACATACTCACTATGTCTGGGTTACATAACCGCTTGACTCAGCTAGGAGTTAATCTCCCAGATGACACGGTCATTGACAGAATCCTCCAGTCGCTTCCACCAAGCTACAAGAGCTTTGTGATGAACTTCAATATGCATCCTTCAGTCGCTTCACAAGCTACAAGAGCTTTGTGATGAACTTCAATATGCAGGGGATGGAAAAGACCATTCCTGAAGTATTTGCAATCTGAAATCAGAGAGGTAAGTCAAAAAGGACATAGTGTTGATATGGTGATAAACCAATAGGGTCACGAGGGGGTAAGAAGAACTCAAGAAGGAGACAAGGATTGCCTGCGCCCCGGTAACAAGCTGCCTGGGTAGAGCCAGAAGGACCAAGCCGAGACTGCGTTTTTATTGAGGGAAGTGGTCCTTGGAAGGGGAATGCCCAAATATTCGAAAGAAGGGCAAAAGAAAGGTATTGTGTATACATATTGATGTGTACCTTACCAGTA
Source organism: Triticum urartu (assembly GCF_003073215.2). Taxonomy (NCBI): domain Eukaryota; kingdom Viridiplantae; phylum Streptophyta; class Magnoliopsida; order Poales; family Poaceae; genus Triticum; species Triticum urartu. The sequence continues at coordinate 67,482,650 of NC_053022.1, read as the reverse complement.
CTCGTAGTAGCTCCTGGGTATTTGATACCGGTGGTTTCACATTTGTAACTCAAAGCAGGAGCTGCGGAATAAGCGGAGACTGGCGAAGGACGAGGTGACGATGCGCGTCGGGAATGGTTCCAAGGTCGATGTGATCGCCGTCGGCACGCTACCTCTACATTTACCTACAGGATTAGTTTTAAACCTCAATAATTGTTATTTAGTGCCAGCTTTGAGCATGAACATTGTATCAGGATCTCGTTTAATCGAGATGGCTACTCATTTAAATCGAGAATAATGGTTGTTCTATTTATATGAGAGATATGTTTTATGGTCATGCTCCGATGGTGAATGGTTTATTCTTAATGAATCTCGAGCGTAATGCTACACATATTCATAGTGTGATACCAAAAGATGTAAGGTTGATAATGATAGTCCCACATACTTGTGGCACTGCCGCCTTGGTCACATAGGTGTCAAACGCATGAAGAAGCTCCATGCAGATGGATTTTAGAGTCTCTTGATTACGAATCATTTGACACGTGCGAACCATGCCTCATGGGTATGACCAAGACGTTCTCAGGAACAATGGAGCGAGCAACCAACTTATTGGAAATCATACATACTGATGTGTGCGGTCCAATGAGTGTTGAGGCTCGCGGTGGCTATCGTTATGTTCTCACCCTCACTGATGACTTGAGTAGATATGGGTATATCTACTTAATGAAACACAAGTCTGAAACCTTTGAAAAGTTCAAGGAATTTCAGAGTGAGGTTGAGAATCAACGTGACAGAAAAATCAAGTTTTTGCGATCAGATCGTGGAGGAGAATACTTGAGTCACGAATTTGGTACACACTTAAGAAAATGTGGAATAGTTTCACAACTCACGCCGCCTGGAACACCTCAGCGTAATGGTGTGTCCGAACGTCGTAATCGCACTCTATTAGATATGGTGCGATCTATGATGTCTCTTACCGATTTACCGCTATCTTTTTGGGGCTATGCTTTAGAGACTGCCGCATTCACTTTAAATAGGGCTCCGTCGGACCGCCGCATTCACTTTAAATAGGGCTCCGTCAAAATCCGTTGAGACGACACCGTATGAATTATGGTTTGGGAAGAAGCCTAAGCTGTCATTTCTAAAAGTTTGGGGATGCGATGCTTATGTCAAGAAACTTCAACCTGAAAAGCTCGAACCCAAGTCGGAAAAATGCGTCTTCATAGGATACCCTAAAGAAACTATTGGGTATACCTTCTACCTCAGATCCGAAGGCAAGATCTTTGTTGCCAAGAATGGATCCTTTCTAGAGAAGGAGTTTCTCTCGAAAGAAGTAAGTGGGAGGAAAGTGGAACTTGATGAAGTATTGCCTCTTGAACCGGAAAGTGGCGCAACTCAGGAAAATGTTCCTGTGGCGCCTACACCAATTAGAGAGGAAGTTAATGATGATGATCAAGATACTTCTGATCAAGCTCCTACTGAACTTCGAAGGTCCACAAGGACACGTTCTGCACCAGAGTGGTACGACAACCCTGTCTTGGAAATCATGTTGTTAGACAACGGTGAACCTTCGAACTATGAAGAAGCGATGGCGGGCCCGGATTCCGACAAATGGCTGGAAGCCATGAAATCCGAGATAGGATCCATGTACGAAAACGAAGTATGGACTTTGACTGACTTGCCCGATGATCGGCGAGCCATAGAAAATAAATGGATCTTTAAGAAGAAGACATACGCGGATGGTAATGTGACCATCTATAAAGCTAGGCTTGTTGCTAAGGGTTATCAACAAGTTCAAGGGGTTGACTATGATGAGACATTCTCTCCCGTAGCAAAGCTGAAGTCCGTACGAATCATGTTAGCAATTGCCGCATACTATGATTATGAGATATGGCAAATGGACGTCAAAACGGCATTCCTTAACGGTTATCTTAAGGAAGAACTGTATATGATGCAGCCGGAAGGTTTTGTCGATCCTAAGAATGCTGACAAGGTGTGCAAGCTCCAATGCTCGATTTATGGGCTGGTGCAAACATCTCGAAGTTGGAACATTCTCTTTGATGAGATGATCAAAGCGTTTGGGTTTATGCAGACTTATGGAGAAGCCTGCGTTTACAACAAAGTGAGTGGGAGCTCTGTAGCATTTCTCATATTATATGTAGATGACATACTTTTGACGGGAAATGATATAGAGCTTTTGGACAGCATTAAGGCCTACTTGAATAAGAGTTTTTCAATGAAGGACCTTGGAGAAGCTGCTTATATATTAGGCATCAAGATCTATAGAGATAGATCAAGACGCCTCATAGGTCTTTCACAAAGCACATACCTTGATAAGATATTGAAGAAGTTCAATATGGATCAGTCTAAGAAGGGGTTCTTGCCTGTGTTGCAAGGTGTGAAATTGAGCTCAGCTCAATGTCCGACCACGGCAGAAGATATAGAAGAGATGAGTGTCATCCCCTATGCCTCAGCCATAGGTTCTATTATGTATGCCATGCTGTGTACCAGACCTGATGTAAACCTTGCCGTAAGTTTGGTAGGAAGGTACCAAAGTAATCCCGGCAAGGAACACTGGACAGCGGTCAAGAATATCCTGAAGTACCTAAAAAGGACTAAGGAAATGTTTCTCGTTTGTGGAGGTGACGAAGAGCTCGTCGTAAAGGGTTACGTCGACGCTAGCTTCGACACAGATCTGGATTACTGTAAGTCACAAACCGGATATGTGTATATTTTGAATGGTGGGGCAGTAAGCTGGTGTAGTTGCAAGCAGAGCGTCGTGGCGGGATCTACATGTGAAGCGGAGTACATGGCAGCCTCGGAGGCAGCGCATGAAGCAATTTGGGTGAAGGAGTTCATCACCGACCTAGGAGTCATACCCAATGCGTCGGGGCCAATCAAACTCTTCTGTGACAACACTGGAGCTATTGCACTTGCCAAGGAGCCCAGGTTTCACAAGAAGACCAGGCACATCAAGCGTCGCTTCAACTCCATTCGTGAAAATGTTCAAGATGGAGACATAGATATTTGTAAAGTGCATACGGACCTGAATGTAGCAGATCCATTGACTAAACCTCTCCCTAGAGCAAAACATGATCAACACCAGCATTCCATGGGTGTTTGATTCATCACAATGTAACTAGATTATTGACTCTAGTGCAAGTGGGAGACTGTTGGAAATATGCCCTAGAGGCAATAATAAAAGGATTATTATTATATTTCCTTGTTCATGATAATTGTCTTTTATTCATGCTATAATTGTGTTATCTAGAAATCGTAATACATGTGTGAATACAGACACCAACATGTCCCTAGTAAGCCTCTAGTTGACTAGCTCGTTGATCAACAGATAGTCATGGTTTCCTTACTATGGACATGGGGATGTCATTGATAACGGGATCACATCATTACGAGAATGATGTGATGGACAAGACCCAATCCTAAACATAGCACAAGATCGTATAGTTTGTTTGCTAGAGTTTTTCCAATGTCAAGTATCTTTTCCTTAGACCATGAGATCGTGTAACTCCCGGATACCATAGGAGTGCTCTGGGTATACCAAACGTCACAACGTAACTGGGTGACTATAAAGGTATACTACGGGTATCTTTGAAAGTGTCTGTTGGGTTGACACGGATCAAGACTGGGATTTGTCACTCCGTATAACGGAGAGGTATCTCTGGGCCCACTCGGTAATGCATCATCATAATGAGCTCAAAGTGACCAAGTGTCTGGTCACGGGATCATGCATTACGGTATGAGTAAAGTGACTTGCTGGTAATGAGATTGAACGAGGTATTGGGATACCGACGATCGAATCTTGGGCAAGTAACGTATCGATTGACAAAGGGAATTGTATACGGGGTTGCTTGAATCCTCGACATCATGGTCATCCGATGAGATCATCGAGGAGCATGTGGGAGCCAACATGGGTATCCAGATCCCGCTGTTGGTTATTGACCGGAGAGCCGTCTCGGTCATGTCTACATGTCTCCCGAACCTGTAGGGTCTACACACTTAAGGTTCGGTGACGCTAGGGTTGTAGAGATATGAATATGCAGTAACCCGAAAGTTGTTCGGAGTCCCGGATGAGATCCTGGACATCACGAGGAGTTCCGGAATGGTCCGGAGGTGAAGAATTATATATAGGAAGTGCAGTTTCGGCCATCGGGAGAGTTTCGGGGTCACCGGTATTGTACCGGGACCACCGGAAGGGTCCCGGGGGTCCACCGGGTGGGGCCACCCATCCTGGAGGGCCCCATGGGCCAAATTGGGGAGGGGAACCAGCCCATAGTGGGCTGGTGCGCCCCCCTAGGCCCACCCCATGCGCCTAGGGTTGGAATCCTAGGGGTGGGGGGGCGCCCCACCTTGCCTCGGGGGCTACTCCACCCTTGGCCGCCGCCCCCCCTAGGAGATCCCATCTCCTAGGGCCGGCGCCCCCCCTAGGGGAGCCTATATAAAGGGGGGAGGGAGGGGGCAGCAATACCTTGAGTCTTGGCGCCTCCCTCACCCCTGCTACACCTCTCTCTCTCGCAGTATACGGCGAAGCCCTGCTGCTGTGACGCCCTGCGTCCACCACCACGCCGTCGTGCTGCTGGATCTTCATCAACCTCTCCTCCCCCCTTGCTGGATCAAGTAGGAGGAGACGTCACGCTGACCGTACGTGTGTTGAACACGGAGGTGCCGTCCGTTCGGCGCTAGGATCTCCGGTGATTTGGATCACGTCGAGTACGCCTTCCTCATCCCCGTTCTTTGAACGCTTCCGCGCGTGATCTACAAAGGTATGTAGATGCAATCCAATCACTTGTTTCTAGATGAACTCATAGATGGATCTTGGTGAAACCGTAGGAAAATTTTTGATTTCTGCAACGTTCCCCAACACCTCTTCCTCTTGGCTGATACTTCTTTGCTTGAACCGCACACTTGGGTGTTGCTCTTCATCCAATCCTTGTAGATATTGAAGCAAAGGTAGCCATCCATTGCATCATAGTGGATGTGGTCTATATCTTGTATATTCCGCTGCCATGCATGACGATGAAACGTGTAATGAGGTTTCTCCAGTTTACCGTACGAAGGATGAACCATGGCTCCTGCCAGGGTCAGCATTGAAGGCTGACAAGAGGACACTAGCCGATTCTTCTGGAGGTCGAAGGTGTTGCCTACAACGAGGCCTATCCGACGGAGGACTTCTTTGTCGTTACCAAAGTCTACATTAACGAATTTCACTGTTTTGTCCTTGAGGAAGTTCTTAAAATCCTGGCACTCAACGTCAGCATGGCATATGTGGTGGACCAAGCGAATGTTATGTATGCAAACCTGGATCACGGCGGGCTTCTTCCTCTCTTCGTCCTTTTGATCCATCTCTCGTCCCAAGACTGTGGTGTACTCAACATCTAGCCCAGCGACCCACTCATCATCTGAGTTTTTGAACATGCGTCTGAAGCGAGAAAGGCATCCTTTCACCGTCGCGGAAGAACGGGTGTAGATGACGTCGAACTCATCACCGGTGATGGTTCTAACCTTGTACTCACCGCCGACCGTGGAGATTTGGGACACCATGGATTTGGGAGGAGGGTTAGGATTAGTGGAACTGCCGTAATGTGAATGGACGGGACGACTAGGAGCAAACCACCATAGTATTGAAGGATGTGCGGGGACGAGTAGGAGCGAACTGCCAGCATGCGAACGGCAGGGTAGTGGCTTTCCATTCTCCCATGATACGGGCTTCCGAGAGCCCTTGGATCTGAGATCGAACGGTTGCATGGCGTGATTCTAGACCTATGGGTGAATATCCTATCCTGGAGGGTTATTCTACAAATTTTCAGCAACTTAGCATGCGACCGTTTGATCTCAGATCCAAGGGCTGCCAGCAGCCCGTATCATGGTCGCGCCTACCACGACCATCACGTCGCTCGCGCGGTCACACCCTTGGAGATTTAACACGGTGTGTTAAGCTATCTGATGTTGGCATGTCATACATATTCATCACTTAGTCACTCATACTACAACAAGGTTGGCTATAAGTGTATTTTTGTTACTCCTCTCTATCTCTTTCTTCGTAATCAAGGAAGAAACGGTGCTAAGAGCGTGTATTTATTGCATTTGCCAAGGAGTGACCTCTTCCAATGAAATGGTGTTGCTAAGTTTGCTTCATTTAATTAGCTATAGACTCAAAATTGTCTTTTCACCTAGGTACACGCGCTTAGCACCGTTTCTTCCTTGGTTCACCAAACTAGTCTCTCTCTTCTTGATCAACTTGCCACATCAGACTTTATGCCTATGTGGCAAGCTTAAGCATCTGTAGGAGCAAGTAAAAGTAACTACAATAGTGCGCTTTACATGGCATTTTTGCATATGTGAAGGAACGAGAGGCAAGGAAAAAGTGGAGAAGTGGGCTCTCATGCAAGAGCCAGCCTCTACTACATGGTGGAGCATTGGGAGAGGCACCTGTATGGAGGTGGTCAGGAATCTGGGAGACTCACGCCGGTCGTAGCGCCGCAGTTAAAATGATAATGGCAAGTCAAATCACGGGGCCCCACCTGTCCAGCAGTAACTCGCTGTCAAATCACACAGCCCTACGTTTGCAGCAGCCTACTCCCTCGTCTTCTCGCGTCTCTGACCGACTAGGCGGAACTGCCCCGCCGCCTACCGCGCAGGAAAAGCCCCGCCCTCGACTTTTAAATAGTATACAGTATACTAATTTTGTATCCATGGATTGCGCCCGCGCCATGGAGCAAAGCGTCTAGAAAACGGAGGAGAGACGGTGGTCTTGCAATAGAGAAGAGGGAGAGGCGAGACGGTGGTTTTGGAATGGAGATGATGGAGAGGAGAGGAGGTGGTTTTGCAATGGAGAAGAGGGAGAGGAGCGTGCGGCAGCGATTTAGGATTGGACGAGAGGGCCGGCGCGCTCTGACTGGATCAAAATCAAAATCAATTTACCCTTCAATTAAGAAAGCGACCCCACATTAACTAGTCTCCCTTTTATTCTGGGTCATAATTGACCATGATTTTCGCACATAAAATATATGTTATACGTTGTATACAAGGCCACTATCAAAATTACAATTTGCAACTATACAAGGCCACTAACATTAATCGAGGCAAAATTGATGGCGTTTGCCTCGTACTAGCACCCGAGGACATTAATATCCCTTGTGTGCATGCGGGAGTGAGAAGGTTAGCTTGCATTCCCAACATTAATCAACCAATGAGGAGTAAGAGGGTTGGCTTGTTGTGCTTGGGAGAGAAAAACCACATTAATTAACACGACAATCAAGGTGACAAGCTAGCTTGCAACATTGACTTAAACATAGCATTGATTTTTACCTTGGTACCTGTAATACGAGTTTGTGGCCTTGTATACAAAAATGGAGGGAGTATAATTTGAAAGTACATTCAGATACGAACCAAACGATACAATTTTTGGTGACATGCATTCACATTTTGCTTGTCAAATATAGTATGTGGTCAAACTTTGACCCAAAATACGCGAAACAGCACAAAAATACTTCCAAGACCAGCATCGCTCTTCTGCTCTTCTCCTCTTAAACCACCTCCGCTCCTCTCCTGTTCCAATCTAAATGCAGCGCTGCTCCTCTCTTCTTCCATTTCAAAACCACCGCCCCTCCTCTCATGTTCCAGTCCAAAACCAGCGTCGCTCCTCTCCCGTTCTAATCCAAAACCAGCGCTTCTCCTCTCCTCTTCCATTCAAAAACCACCGCCGGTGAGTGAAGGTGTTGTGGAGAAGTAAATCGATGGAGGAGTACAACCGATATGTGAGGATCGCAGATGGCGACCCTGTGAAGCTAGCTAGGATGTTGGAGATATAGTCTTGGTTTGACAACAAGGACCAACTAGCGGCGACGGTGTCATCCATGGCCAAATATCTGCAACAGAGCGAAAAGGCGGCCATACTCCCGGAGGGAGTCGCGCCGGAGTACATAGAGATGCTCCTCTGGGCCATGGAACAAACAGATTCACCGAATCCGATCGTGAGGGAGCGGTGGTGGGAGTATCGATCCCAGATGGAGCATCCACCAGAGATTGAAGGATCGAGCATCTACAGGGTGCCGTTTGTGAGGGTGTCCTGCCAGAGCGAGCCGGTGGAGTCTTCGTCGACCGAACCCAACTGCAAGAGGAGAAAAGCAGTTGGCCCGACGAACGCTTCCCCGCCATCGTCTCCCTCGCCGTTCACATCGTCTCACGGGGCGGCTGTCTGCCGCCGAGGAATAGGAGGGGGCTGCCCCCCCCAGCCCAATAGTCGGGCAGGTTGTGAATTGTCAGGAGGAGCTTAGGGTTGTCAGTATTTGCAGGTTGTGAATTGTGTTTTGTGTTGTGTATTTTGAGAGTACTTTCAGATATGAATGTCTTTTGAATTTCAGATTTGCAGTATTGAGCATATGAAGTATTTTATGAATTCTAGAGATCTATTTTTAGCACTTAAAAAATGTAGTTTCATAGGAGTATAAAAGTGCAGACAATGTGATTCTCAGAGAAGAAACTGCAAGTTTCAGTTTCAGATAAGAAACTGCAAGTTCAGTTTCAGATAAGAAACTGCAACTTTCAGAGGCAGAGCATTTATATTAACACGGCCTTTTCAAACAGGGTTAACATCATGTTGGAAGTTTTATTCATGGTCGAAAATGGAACTACCAGCCAGTTAACATCATGCTGATCAACATTCATGCATAGCACATCTTCATATGATGCACAGTCAAAATGCCCACACAATGTCGAGTGTGCGAAACACAGAGAAAACGAGGGACGAAGTTTTGGCAAGTGTTGGACGTGGTTTTGGGCTGCCCCGTCTAGGCTTTCATTTTTAACATGCGCAGCCCACGACCTCGGATGGGAGGTCCATAGGCCTGTTTGTATTTTCTTAGGGCCGTCATGTATCGACCGGCCTATGGACCTCCCATCCAAGGTTTTATTTTTGGCAGCCCAATTTATGTATTTTTTTGAAGAAAACGCAGAGGTCTGTTCTATTTTTCTATATAAGAATAGGAACGCCAGGTCCAACTTATGTTTCCCTTCTAACTATATTATATATATTTAAATTATTTTATATGTTGACTGTTTAGTTCACATACTCCCTCCTTTTTCGGTTTATAGGGCTTATCTCAAAATTTTAGTTTTTCCATTTTATAAGGCTCAATTTGGTTGTTTTCCATCACATGTTCAGATTCCAAGGTGCATTAAATCATTGCATGCAAGTATTAAGAGAAAATTGACCAATGCATGTACTTTATGCATGCATGCATTGCAATTTATGCATTGATAAACATAATTTTTTGAGGAAAACAAGTGCATTAATTAGGTGCTTTTGCAAACTACAAAAAGTATTCCACCATTCATCATCTACCTTGGTTGGTGAGATTTTTGAATTGAGCCCTATAAACCGAAAAGGAGGGAGTAATTGGCAAATAGATCTCGCCGCCACCCCCCGCCTCCTGACTCCGGGCGCGCCTGCCCCCCTCAGCAAGTCCGCTCGCGCGCCCCATGGAGTCGCCGGCCATATCCACGGGGGAATGGCTGGAAGACAGGCAGATGTACAAGATGCATCTCCCACATGTCTACAAAGCCTTCCCGCGGATGCTCCAGCCGCTCGACTCCGTCGCGCCGGCGGTGCTGCGGGAGACTCGAGGGAGGAGATGGAGGGAGCGGGCGATGCGGATCCGCGACGACGCTCTCTCCTGGACCCAGTGCACGCGCGAATGGAGGAAGCAGGAGGAAGCTGCGAGGGAGGAAGCCGAGGAGGGACCGAATCCGTCCCCCACGCCCCCCCCCCCCCCCCCCCCCCCCCCCCCCCCCCCCCCCCCCCCCCCCCCCCCCCCCCCCCCCCCCCCCCCCCCCCCCCCCCCCCCCCCCCCCCCCCTCTCACTCGCGCAGGTATGCTCGGATGTGCAAGGATCATGTGGATTGGGAGCTGCTGAATCTAGCCCTGCGGATCTACTTCGAAGGAGATTTCTCAGAGAAGCACAGGATGCCCCACCCCAGTGAGCCGCCGATTGCGTTTGTTCGATGGGCGAAAGGAGAAGTGAATTCAGGAGATCCACGCCGTGCTGCGAGATGGGAATGCTTGACTGGACTCCTGCCCACCAGCACGCCACCGGAGCCGGAGCAGGTGGATCCCCTACCTTACCTCTCCCCCAAACCTGCAGAAGATTGAAATTAGGCTTGCAATCTGCTTCAATTGAGTTGTCTGGTGGTTATTTCTGCTTCCTGAGAGACAACATCTGGCTGGAGGATGAGAAGGAACCAGGAACTCCGATGAATTTCCCCTATCACAATGGGGGGAGCGCCGGTTGGGCAGTGGTACGGCCCACCTCCGCCCCAAATGGGGGCACAATCTGGGCAGGCTCCTGTAATTGCCCAAGATCAATCTGCTGGTGGTTCTGACTCTCAGATCAGTGGGAAATCTCAAGGCAAGAATCAGCAAAAGAAGAGATAGGACATCCAGAAAACTGCTCCTGCCCCTGCTTCGGGCCTTATGGCATACTCTGAGGTGATCTGCTACAACTGTGGGGAACCAGGGCATCATTTGGATAAATGTGTCAAGCCCAAGAGTTGTTTTATCTGCAAAATGGTTACCCATAAAGTTGAGAATTGCCCTGTCAGAAGGAAAACCCACAGTTCTGCTAGATATGTTGGAAGTGCTGCTCCAGGATTATGTCCACCATTGACAGAATTTTCTGTGACACAGAATTAGATAGTTTCTTTCCCCTTTCTAGTTGTAGAGCTCTGCCCAGATGTGGTAGTGACCACACTCCTTTGCTCTGGGACTCTGGTCTTAACCAAACTCCAAAGAGCAATAGTTTTAAATTTGAAAAGTGGTGGTTGCTTAGAGAAGATTTTACTGAGCTAGTCAGGAAAATCTGGAATGAGCCTACTAGGAGCAGCTGCCCCCTAGAAAATTGGCAGATCAAAATCAGGAGATTTAGAAGAACTACCAAAGGGTGGAACTCCAATGAGGAAGCTAATCTTAGAAGATACAAAAGGCTTCTCCTGCTTGAGTTTGATTCTCTAGATATTAATTAAGGCAGAAACCACTGACCTCTGTGAGGCTGAGACTAATAGATTAAACTTTGTCCATGGAGAGCTCAAGAAAATTTGGCTTCAAGAAGAAATCAAAGCCAAACAAAGGTCTAGAGATAGGAACATTAGGAGGGTGATAGAAATACTGCTTACTTCCATGCAGTAGCTAACCAGAGGAGGAGGAAACCTCATTCACTCCCTTGATGGCCCTAATGGCCCTGTTACTGAGGTAGATGAGATGCTGAAAGTGGCTAGTGACTTCTACAAAGACCTGTTTAAGAAAGAAAACCCTTCTGGGTTCTCTCTACAAAACAATTTTTTCTCTGCTTCTGAAAAAGTCTCTCCTGCTGAAAATGAGCTGCTAGAAGCCCCTTTTTCAGAGACAGAGGTGAAGGAAGCCATTTTTAGCTCTTATCCTGATGGGGCTCCTGGTCCTGATGGGATTCCCTTCTTGTTTTACCAGCATTTTTGGGACTTGGTGAAAAATGATCTCTTAGATCTTTTCCAAGCCTTTCATAGAGGAGAGTTGGATCCAGCAACTTACTCATGGGGGGTCTGTTGGGGTCAAGTTAAATAACTGTGAAAGTGATTTTTTCCTTGCTGGTAAAGGCCTTAGGCAAGGTGACCCCATCTCCCCGCTTTTGTTTAATTTAGTAGTGGTCGTTCTTACTAAAATGCTGAGCAAAGCTGCTGATCATAGTCTGATTGCAGGGCTCTGTCCTGAGGTCTGCCCTGGTGGCATCATCTGCCTTCAATATGCAGATGATACCATCCTTTTCTTAGACAATGACTCCACACATGCTAGCAATCTGAAAACTGTTCTAACCTGTTTTGAACAAGTCTCAGGCATGAGAATCAACTACTCTAAAAGTGAACTCATCCCTATCAACATGGATGATCAGGAGTTAGCTGACTTCCTCTCTATTCTAGTCTGTAATAAAGGTAACTTCCCCATTAAGTACCTAGGTATCCCTCTCCACTATGATAAACTGAGGAGAGAGGATATCCAACCCTTCTGGATAAAATCATTAAAAGGATTGCTGGGTGGAGGGGCAAACTTCTCTCTTACAGAGGTAGATTGATCCTCATACAAGCTTGTTTGGCTAGCATTCCAGTGTATCTCCTCTCCTTCTTCAAGTTCCCTAAATGGGCAGTGAACCTCATCAATTCTCAGATGTCTCATTGCTTGTGGAATGATTTTGAGGGAAATAGGAAGCTACACCTTGCTAATTGGGCCCTAGTCTCTATGAAAAAAGATTTTGGAGGCCTAGGCATACCTAACCTCCAAGAAATTAACATCTGTCTTCTAGGGTCTTGGATTAAAAGATTCTATGAGGAAGACCTGAAACCCTGGAAGCTTCTTATTGCCCATAAATACCTAGGAAATAAACCTAATATTTTTGTCCCTTCCTCCAACCCTAAGACCTCTAGATTCTGGAAAGGATTAAAATCTATTATGCATGCTATGAAATTTGGCTACAGATGGAACATAGGGGATGGGAGCAGAACCAGGTTCTGGGAAGATACTTGGTTTGGCACATCCCCCCTAGCAGTCCAATTTTGGCCTATTTACTCTGTCCGCAATGAGCTTAACAAAAGTGTCATGAAGTTTGGGACGGTCAATGCCTAAAACTCTCTTTTAGAAGGAACTTTAGTGATAGTCTCATGGAACAATGGTTCTAGTTGGAGGAAATTGCCAAAAGCATTACCTTTACTGCCGAGCCGGATGCCCTGATTTGGCAGCTGGACAATAAGGGGAAGTATTCCTCCAGCTCCCTCTATCATGTTATCAACTTTAGAGGGGTTCAACCCGTGTTTATCCCTGCTGTCTGGAAATTGAGAGTTCCCCCTAAAATTCATGTATTTCTCTGGCTTCTCTCCAAAAACAAATTGATGACTAGGGATAACCTTAGGAAGAGAGACACATCATCAAACCCCTTGATTGTGTTTACTTCTTGGAACAAGAGTCTTGTTCTCACCTATTTTTTGAATGTATAGTTGCTAAACATCTCTGAGCCCACATTGAGGAAATTTCTCTAGTCAGATTGGCTCATCCTTCGAATCTGTCGCCAGATTCTGGATTGCTACCAAAAAGTGCACAGTTTTAAACACTGTTAACTCAGCTGTCCTTTGGTGCCTCTGGAAATATAGAAATGCTATGATTTTCAGTAACACCTCCTGGATTTCCATTCCGCAGGTCTTGAGGTTGATCAGGAACATGGTGAGGAACTGGGCGATTCTCTCCTCCGGATCGGACAAGGACAAGTTGATGAGCTTCGTGGAAACCCTAACAAGATCCCTCCAGAAACCGTTGGCGATCACTTGTGGCTGAACAAGGCTCGACCTGCTCTGGGGCTGGACCCGTGGGCTCGTCTCAAGATCTCTGATGAAGATGATGGGCACCTGGCGCCGAAAAAGAGGGACATCCACCATGCTACGCCTTCCAGCCCGGTGTCTCCGCTTGCTTACTGGTCGCCGCAGGCTGACACGGCCCCTCGGCTGAAGACCATGAAGGCTTCGCTGGACCCTCCTTGTGTCATTTGAGTGCTCTATCCGCTCTGCCTTTGGCACCGCTCGGGTGATTTGTGTTATTCAGAGAACTTGTTCATCCACCCCCCTAGTTTGTAGCTTTTCTACCTTTGCTTTCGAACTGCTCTTTGAGCTGCTGTATCAGAATATGTTGTGGTTTCGTTCTCAGCAATGGAACCGGGGAGATGCTCCCTGTTTTTCTAAAAAAATATTTTATATGTTATTATATATTATTTTTATTGTCATCATATATTTAACAGATACTTACATATGTAAGAAAACAATATCCCACATCTTATTAACTTATAAAAATAATTTCTTAACAAATAAAATCCTGGATTGTTTTGGCACGAAAATCCTAGTGATTGTGTACAAAAGCTTGGTAAGATTTAAGGACGAATGTAATAATATCACTTATTATTTAAATATATTTATAACAAAATGCTCAGCCCCTTTTTATTTTTTGATAACATTGCTGGCCCAACCCAACATTATAATTAGAATCAGCCCAGCAAAATCGTGTATTTCGAGAAAGTGCAAATGGCCTGTAATTTTTTAGGAAATAAAATAAACGGGCCGCATGGACGCTACATTATTTGTTCACCCAGCCCATTAATGGCTGTAATTCAAAAAAATCAAATTGACTGTAAATTCTACGCGCAAAAAAAGACTGTAAATTTTTTGGAGGCTGAAATGTGGGCCAATAGGTCGAAGCCAATGCAAGTCATTGTCAATTTAGTCAACAAATGATTCTGACATGTTAGCCGTTGGATTTACATCCAACGACCGGCATCCATCTTCAATCTCTCGTCTTCTTCCGCGCCACCGGGACCACCTCCCGCCTCCTGCTGCTAGCAGCTCTGCTTAGCACGCTTCGCTATGAAGCGCTACTCCACCGTTGGCCAGGCCATCCCTCCACCCCTCCACACCTCCTGTTCTTCTCCACCGACTGCCGAACCACACCGCACTAGAACCAGTTAACCCTCGTACACCTCTCTGTCTGTGACTCTACTCCCGCGTCTTCCCATCTCCGGCTCGTTGCTGTCCTGGGGCCTCGCCGTCATCCACCACCTTGGATGCGCTCGGCGTGGCGTGGTCAATGGAACGACACCATCGGAAGTAGACTGTGCGTGGAGAGGCTGACAGCTGGGTCCACGGCCGCACACAAGGAAATGCCTCCTTATTACGCAAAATAATGATTCCTCCACCTGACATCTGGGACCCACCGGAAGGGCCTCTGTATTTCGCGAAATAAAGTGCCCCCCGCTGACATGTCGGACCCACCAGCTATCTTCGCACGCAAGGAAGTGCCTCCTTATTACGCACAAAAAAATGAATATTCCCCCTGCCAGCTGGAACCCAGCATAGTGGGAGGCTGACTTGTGGGCCTACCAAGTTGACGGGGACGGAGGGCTTTGTCAACTTAGTCAATATGAACGATTCTAGCTCCTGTTACCGTACGATGTTCATCCAACGGCCGTAGTGCTTCTTCAACCTCTGGTCTTCTTGCTCCAGCCGCCCAAACCAGCGCCGGTCGTGCCGCGTGCTCCTGCCTCCCGTGGCCGGCTGTGATGCCGCGGAGGCCTCACCGCCCCCTACTACTCCCACCACTGGCCAGGCCATCCCTCTACTCACCCACACCCCCTGTTATTCTGCGGCGACAGCAGCCTCACACCGCAGCCGAACCAGTGAACCTCGTACTCCTCTTCGCGTGGGCATCCACTTGCGCTTCTTCCCCGGCTCCGAGTCGTCCCCTTCCTAGTCCTCGCCGTCGTCCACCCCTGGTGCTCTCGGCGCGGCGTGGTCAACGACCGACTTCCATCGGAAGAGTACTGTACATGGAGAGGCTGACAGCTGGGTCCACAGCAGCCGCAAGGAAGTGCCTCCTTATTACGCGGAAAATAATTATTCCCCCACCTGATAGCGGGGACACACCAGACGGGCCACTAGTATTTTCCGAAAAAAATCGTTTTCCCCTGACTTGCTGGGACCCACCGGATGGGCCATTGTATTTCGCGAAAAAAAGTTCCCCCCGATGTCAGCTCGGACCCACCGGAAGTGCCTCCTTATTACGCACAAAAAAATGAATGCTCCCCCGGCTAGCTGGGAACCACCTTGTTGGGAGGCTGACTTGTGGGCCTACTAAGTTAACGGGGATGGAGGGCTTTGTCAACTTAGTCAATATGAATGATTCTAGCTCCCATGACCGTACGATGTCCATCCAACGGCCATAGTGCTTCTTCAACCTCTGTTCTTCTTGCTCCAGCCGCCCAAAGCAGCGCCGGTCGTGCCGCATGATCCTGCCTCCCGTGGCCGGCTGTGCTGCCGCAGAGGCCTCACCGCCCCCAACTATTCCCACCGCTGGCCAGGCCCTGTGGCGACAACAGCCTCACACCGCAACCGAACCAGTGAACCCTCGTAGTCCTCTCCGCGTGGGCTTCCACTGCCGCGTCGTCCCCTTCCTAGGCCTCGCCGTCGTCCACCGCCGTGGTGCTCTCTGCGCGGCGTGGTCAACGTAGTCAAGGAACGACTTCCATCGGAAGAGTACTGTATGTGGACAGGCTGACAGCTGGGTCCACGGCCACAGCCTAGTTATTTTGTGATTTGCCAAGTAAGTCGCTTTGTCAGGCCTGTTGGGCTGCAAATCTTTCATGACGAGGAGAGCTTTCATTCGGCTGGCCGAGAAAATGGCCCATCAGTAATGAGAAATGGGTTGTACATTTCTAAAACACGTCAAACCGTCAATTAGTTTCAAATATGTTTTTTTCATTTCAGGATTTTAAATTACATTAATTTTTATGCGTGGAGAATTTGTTGGATTTTATATTGATATACATTTATTTTTAAAATCAGTTTGAATGTGAGTCGAAATTTCGGGATTAAAAACAGTTTGGACCGCACCGAAATATGCAAAATTTTGTATAATTTTTTAACCATTGCCACAATATGGGCTGTAATGCTAACAAAAAGAATATGGGCTCCAAGAAAACCTTAAGAATTAGCAAATGGGCTGTAAATTATTAGAAATAATGGCAGATGGGCTATATGCTGTTTCCCACATATTTGAGGCTTTCCTAAAAAAAGGTTGACGCACAAGCACTGACTGTCGCATCTCCATCCAACGGTCGTCGTGCTTCTTCAATCTCTGTTGTTCCTGCTCTAGCCGCTCAAACAAGCGCCGGCGGGACTACTTGCTCCCTCCTCCTCGCGGCCGGCTGTGCTGCCGCGCAGGCCTCACCGCCTAACCATACTCCCATCGCTGGCCTAGCCATCCCTCTACTCACCCACACCTGCTGTTATTCTCCGGCGACGGCAGACGAACCAGTAAACCCTCGTACAGTCGTACTCCCCTCCACGTGGGAAACAACTGCCAAGTCTTCCCTGCCTTAGTGTCATCCCCTTCCTAGGCCTCGTCGTCGTCCACCACCCTGGTGCTCTCAGCGTGGCATGGTTAACGTGGTCAAGGAACGACTTCCATCGACGTGGATTGTACATGGAGAGGCTGACAGCTGGGTCCATGGCCGCAGCAAGGAAGTGCCTCCTTATTACGCGGAAAATAACGATTCCTCCACCTGACAGTTGGGACCCATCGGACGGGCCACTGTATTTTTTCAAAAAAACATTTCCCCTGACTGCTGGGACCCACCAGCTACATCTTCGCACGCAAAGAAGTGCGTCCGAGAAAAAAAATGATTCGCCCCCTTATTGCTGGGACCGACCAGCTACATCTTCGCAGGCAAGGAAGTGCCTGACAGTCGGGACCCACCTGGTCGAAGCGTACGTAGCATTGTCATTCTGGTCGCGAACGTGTACGTACATACTGGTCGATGTAGAGGCGCGCACGTGTCGTAGTAGAGGCGCGCATGTGTCGTAGTAGAGGTGCACACGTAGCATTTACACGTACGTACAGCGGCCAGCGTGCAAGAAAGAAAATACGGACACGTATGTGTACATACGGGCGGGGTCTCGAACGCCTACTCGTGCATATCTACGGCCAGGGCTCGTGTACACGGCTGGGTCGGAACGGAGAAATGGCATCGTCGTCGTGTTCATGGGGAGGCAACGGAATGCGTCGTGTTCATGGGGAGGCAACGAAATGCGTCGTGTTCATGGGGAGGCAACAGAATATGTCGTGTTCATCGAGAGGGCTTGGACGGAACAGGCGATGGAAATGAGGCCTGGCGTACTGTAGAACGGAGGAAACGGCCTTGTGTTCGACCGGCCATGTTCGAAATGGGATCCTGTTCATCGGGAGGGGTCTGGCGTTGTAACGCCCTCGATGCGGCTATATCTCCTATGTGTCGAAGCACGACTTAGAGGCATAACCGCATTGAAAGCAATGTCGCAAGTAAGGTAATCTTCACAACAACCCATGTAAATATAAAAAGGGGAAAGGATACATAGTTGGCTTACACTTGCCACGTCACACAAATACATGAATAACATTAGAATCATCCAATGCACTCATGGTCCGACTACGGTACCAAAATAAAAGATCAACCCCAACATGCGACACGGTCCCCGATCGCCCCAACTGGGCACCACTACTGATCATCTGGGAAAGACACATAGTAACGACGAGAGTCTTCATCGAACTCCCACTTGAGCTCAAGCGCATCGTCTGGAGCGGTATCATCGGTCCCTGCATCTAGTTAGGAAGAAATCTGTGAGTCACGGGGACTCACTAATCTCGCACCCTCGCGATCAAGACTATTTAAGCTTATAGGTAAGGCAAGGAAATATGTGGAGCTGCATCAAGCGACTAGCATATATGGTGGCTATCCTGTTCGCAAAAGAGAGCGAGAACAGAAGGCAAAAGCACGGTCGAACAACTATGATCAAGAAGTGATCCTAGAAAAACCTATGTCAAGCATTACTCCAACACCGTGTTCACTTCCCGGACTCCGCCGAGAAGAGACCATCACGGTTACACACGCGGTTGATTCATTTTAATTAAGTTAAGTTTCATGTTATCTACAACCGGGACATTAACAAATTCCCATCTGCCCATAACCGCGGGCACGGCTTTCGAAAGTTCAAATCCCTGCAGGGGAGTCCCAACTTAGCCCATCACAAGCTCTCACGGTCAACGAAGGATATTCCTTCTCCCGAGACATTCCATCAGACTCGGCATCCCGGTTTTACAAGACATCCTCGACAATGGTAAAACAAGTCCAGCAACACCGCCCGAATGTGCCGACAAATCCCGATAGGAGCTGCACATATCTCGTTCTCAGGGCACACTCAGATGAGACATCCTACGAGTAAAACCAACCCTCAAGTTGCCCCGAGGTGGCCCCGCAGTCTACTCGGTCGGACCAACACTCAGAGGAGCACTGGCCCAGGGGGGGTTTAAATAAAGATGACCCTTGGGCTCCGGAAACCCAAGGGAAAAAGAGGCTAGGTGGCAAATGGTAAAACCAAGGTTGGGCATTGCTGGAGGAGCAAGGCGAACTGTCAAGGGGTTCCCATCATAACCCAGCCGCGTAAGGAACGCAAAATCCGGGAACATAACACCGATATGACGGAAACTAGGGTGGCAAGAGTGGAACAAAACACTAGGCAAAAGGCCAAGCCTTCCACCCTTTACCAAGTATATAGGTGCATTAAGATAACAAGATAATATAGTGATATCCCAACAATAAACAATGTTCCAACAAGGAACGATCTCCAATCTTCACCTGCAACTAGCAATGTTATAAGAGGGGCTAAGCAAAGTGGTAACATAGCCAATCTACGGTTTGCTAGGACATGGTGGGTTAGAGGCTTGACATGGCAATTTGGGAGGCATGATAAGCAAGCGGTAGGCATCGTAGCATAGGCATAGCAAAAGAGCGAGCATCTAGTGATCTCGAGGGTATGATCATCTTGCCTGCAAAGTTGTCAGAGTTGACTTGATCCTCGTAAGCAAACTCAACGGGCTCCTCGTTAGTGAACTCGTCTCCCGGCTCTACCCAAACAAGACAAACAAGCAAAAGGAACACAATCAACCACGTGCAATGCCCAAACAAACATGATGCAAACATGGTATGCTATGCGGGATGCGGTATGTGATGCATATGCAAGATTTGACAAGGAATGATTGAACCTGGCCTAAACATGGAAATCCAGGAGTGCCACTGGAAAGGTGAGGTGATTTCAGTTGAAATCGATATAAAGATCACCGGAATCGGATGCACGGTTTAGAAATGGCAAGCGAAACAAATATGGCACCGGTCTGCGATATTCAGCAAGTAGCCATTTAAATGCATAAAGATAATTATGCTACAACACTCAAACATGACAATGAAATACATGGCAGAGATCCACTCATAATGCTTGACAAAATATGAACACTGAGCTACGGCTAATTCATCCCTTAACAGGTTCAAACAAGCATGGGAAAAGTGCAAATGATAACAGGTTTCAGACTTAGTGAAGTTAACACAAGTCTGGAATTTAACATCAGGAAGCACACTTTGGAGCATAAAAACTACATGCTACAGGAACTTAACATGTCAAATCAAGGCATTACATGAAGCTACTCAAAGCACTTAACAAAAGTCCCTTAGTGACCTTGAGCCAAAAGGGATCAGAAAATACAATTGCAAGCATGTGATCATGGCAAAAACATAATCAAATTACAAACTTAGTGAAAAACTGGAGCATGCAAAACAGTTAACGCGTAGGCATGTTCACGAGCTCGATGCACTCACTACAGAGCATGGCATGACAAACTAAGCATACACCCATCAAGAATACATGGCATAGAAGCTAGACGTGGCAAGAACAACAACATAGCATGCACGGATCAATAGCAACATCCTTGGCAAAATCGCTAACAAGTCAACAATCTGCCAGGATTCACGAAATAGCAAAAGTAGAGCTCGATTTACTCAAGCTAGGGTGCTCCATAAATGCAAACAAAGACATGGATGGATAGAGCACCACAATGTTAACAAATCATCCTTACTGATCATCCTCAAAAGAGGAACGGATCACTAGGAAACAACATGAACATATGGCATAATGACAAAATCAGGACAAGGACTTAAAGAAATTCTAAGTCCTTGAAAACAGCATTACCGATTGCACTACTTTGCAAGCTTGTGCTAGTCACCACACATATCACAAAAAATACATGGTAAGCACCTCTGTAAAGATGGCATGGCATATAACAAAACTCATGTAGAGCTTAGGAATGACAAATATCTATTTGATGAAACAGATCTGACAATTTAATCACATAGCCCTCTTCCAACAGCATTTCGGGCATCAAGATGAGCTCATATTGATGTACTCCCTGAGATGAACATTTTGATATGCTACACACGCAAATCGGAGCTACTGATGCAAAGTTACGACATGCCAAAGATTGAAAGAAAATAGTGGTGAAAGGGCAAGATTAGGTCAAACCTCAATTTCTAGATCGGACCGGGCGCGTTTCCCGAGACGGCGGCAGATCTCGCCGGAGACTCGCCGGGATCCCTGTAGACGGCGGCGGCGGGCGAGGAAGAAGTGGCCAGAGCGGGGAGGTGGCTGGACGTCCACCGGCGACGAGGTAGATGGCGGAGGCGGGGCTCGGCCGCGGCGGATGACGGCGAGGCGAGGCGGCCGGCGGCCGGGCGTGACGGGGCGGCGAGGTCGCCGGCGCGGGCTCGCGGCGTCCTGAGACGAAGCAGGCGGCGGCGGGAGGCGATGGGCCGCGGGGGCCATGCGTGGGCTCAGCGGGCCGTGCGGTCAGCGGGGGCAGCGGTGACAGGTGTCAGGCGGCGGTTGGCGGCGGGGATTTGTCCGGCGCAGCTCCAGACATGTCCGGCGGCGTGTTAGGTGGAAAACTAGGGGTTCGGGGAAGAAGACCCATGATTTCGGAAGGGGATCTATTTATAGGCATAGAGGGAGCTAGGAAGCTCCAAATGGAGTGTGGTTTTTGGCCACGCGATCGTGATCGAACACTCTAGATGATGGGAGAGGTTTTGGTGGGTTTTGGGCCAAATTTGAAGGGTGTTGGGCTGCAACACAAACGAGGCCTTCTCGGTCCCTCGGCTAACCGTTGGAGTGTCAAACGAAGTCCAAATGGTACGAAAGGTGACAGGCGGTCTACCGGTAGTAAACCATGGCCGATTGGCAAGTCTCGGTCCAATCTGGAAATGTTTAACCCCCACACACGGAAAAAAAGGTAGAAAGGGGCACCGGAGGAGATAGGAGCGCCGGAATGCAAAACGGACAACGGGGAAAATGCTCAGATGCATGAGACGAACATGTATGCAAATGCAATGCACATGATGACATGATATGAGATGCATGACAAAGGCAACAACACATGGAGACAAAAACCCGAACCCAAGGAAATAAAATAACTTAGCACCGGAAACGGCAAAAGTTGGGATGCATATAAGGTAAATTACATCCGGGGTGTTACAGGCGCTCCTGGGAGCCATCGCCTGCCCGTGAGAGATCTTTCAAGGTCTCTGCGTGGCGGCGAGCCCTCTCTTTTTTCCGCAGCCTTGGTTGCCGCTCCCTTGTTACGAGTAGTTCTCGATCTACAGCTCTTCTCACCGGCCATGGCAACGACAGACGAAGAAGAATCACTCATGAGGAGGAAAGGTAGAGTGATTTTCGGTTAGGTAGTTCCCCTTTTTATAACCTAAGTACTAGCACTAGTACTAATACCTGCATAGTGGGAACACGTTCAGGTTTAGTACGTACTACTAGTAGGTGTGAGCAGGCTTTCGAATGTGATGGGAACAAGGTAAAGATTAATTGATGGTTTTGGTTTCGAGTCCCGAAACGGCTCCCGACGAGTTTAGCGGAACATAAATTTCAAGTACTACACTGCTCAAATGCGTAAATGTTATGTTACTGTCAAAAATTGGCACACAATACGAAGGAGACCAATGGAAGTACTACTAGCAACCCACGAATTAACTACTCGCATGCGTGCAGTGGAGTAATAATGTCTTTCTTCCGCCCTCATGTCCACTCAATTTGCATGCGCTGTATTAATTGACCATCAATGAAGTGAACGACTTTACACACATCAAATTATCACATGGGGTGGATCTTGGTAAAAAATTGCGTCCGCCCGTGTACCCGCGTGTGCGTGCGAGGAATGAGTGCGTGCATGGCATGTGTGCACATCTTCGCTTCGTGCATGTACCGCCAGTATGGCTCAGGGAGGACGAGTACATTCTTATGGAACCAGCAACACGTCACTGTGATCAATCCACGCAAGGAGGTCGCGACAACGCCTACACATGTGCCACGTGGCTTCGTGAACTGTAAGAGAGACACTGTGTAGCATGCCATTGGTATTCTAATTTACGTGTTTTGCACATACTCGAAGTACTAGTAAGGTACACGTGCATTGCGAGCATCAGATTTTGCAACCAAATTATGAATAAATACCACACTATAGCATGTAAGCTCTGAGTCATATATGCCTGATGTATCCCTTCGTTTAATTCTTATAGTTCATCTCATTCAAATTCAATTAGTTTTTATAAAAAAGCTAAGAACGCGGGAATAGGAAAAAACATGGGATTATAGTGGAATGTTGTCTTGAATCGTACAGGATTGTACGAGTGTTTGATTGTGCATAGAAAAAACTCAGAATTCTTTCAAACAGGTTTGAGTGGATGGGATGTTTCCTATGAAATCTAGTGCAAATGAATCATATGGAAAAAATCCTATGGTTTACAATCCTACGAATCAAACAACCAAGATAGGAAAAATTCCTAATGATTAGAATCCTTTGAATCAAAGAAGCCCTTAATCTATTTTATGTTTCATGGAATTGTGCGTTGTAAAGCATAAAGTAAAAACAAATAATGGCAATTCAACTAGAAAAAAGTTTGGGCGGTTATGATACGGAAGATTCTAGAACAAAAGAGAACCACTGTTGTTTTGAGGTTTGTGCATTATGCTTAAGTTCAACCATGGAGTCTACTAGATTGTACATGTGGAAAAATCTGGTGGGGAGCTATAAGATGGTGCGAGGGGCCGAGTGGAGGGAGACTATGAAGGAATGCACAAGTGCGAGATCGATATTTAGAGAGAGGGGGCGAACACGTGCGCTGATGCGCGCAGTGGCGGAGCCATGAAAGATAAATGAGCTAGGGGCCAAGCATTGCTAATCCTTTACTAGGAGGGTCAATTCATGAACTTAAACCATTTTTAGCAGCAATTGTCTAATGATCACATTCATATTAGCCTTGATATATAGTGATGTTAGGGGGGAGGGGGGCAGGGCCCTTACTGCCCCCTGTCTTCGCCATTGTGCACACGTCTGAGAGATGAAGCGGAAGGCATGGATGATGAGAGGGGGACGTTGGATACATAATTAATGTGGGTGTATTAGCTATATATGTTAATCCTATATAGAGAGGTATAGATTGATCGATGTGGACGTGGGAAAGAGGGTGAGACCTCACTGGATATATCGATGTATCGGTTTGTGTGGAAAACTATGAAAGACCTAGCTATATACACACATACATAGAGGAACATCGATCGTTGCACATGCACGCGTGAGAGATAAAGAATGCCCGATATGATGGAGAGGGGGATGTGTGTTGGTGTGTGCCTTCATGGGAGACCGACATGAAGAAAAAGATTGCATGCGTGCGATGGATAATGTCGACTGGTAGTGTGTGTGCATGCATGCACGAGAGAAAGTTAGTGGTACAATTACAAAGATAAGACTACTGTGTGGGTGTAAAAGAATAGCTGAATAGGTGAGGTCACAATCAATGTAAAGTTGAATTCAAATATTTGAATAAGAGATCCTGATGTTTGAAACCCATGCATGCATGAATATAACGGAGATCTGCGTGGTGTGGTTTGGAAATGAGCATGATGTAATGTATACACATTGAACAAGGTCAGACTAATTTGAATTTGACATACCGATGGCAGACATCATTTGGCCACGTCGCATCCGTGCATCGACACACTATTCTAATTGGAGATGATGGGCGGCTTTTGCATCACATATCTATATCTATACCCCTATATATACATTATATTATATATTTTTTTTATATTGTGTGCAGGTAACTTTAACTTTGAAAGATGGTCGTTGGATGAGGCGAATCCGATGGTCCAAAGATGGCAAATTTGAGCACTACTGGCCATTGGATATCATCTAGATTCCACCAGATTTCGCCACATGTATAATCTAGAAGACTCCATGGTTGAACTTAAGCATAATGCACAAACATCAAAACACACGCACTTCTTATTTGTTCTAGAATCTTCCGTACCAGAATTGCCCAAATGCTTTTCTACATGATTTGCCATTATTTGTTTTTAATTTATGTCTTACGACGCACAATTCCATGAATCTTAAAATAGATTAGCTTTCTTATAAAAACTATATGATCTTGAATGAAATGAACTATAAGAATTAAACAAACATCTACATCATGCATATATGACTCAAAGCTTGCATGCTATAATGTGGTATTTATTCATAATTTGGTTGCCAAATCTCATGCGTGCAATGCACGTGTACCTTACTCTAGTCTAAATGGTGTTTGTGTGTGTGTTGTGCATGTTGAGGTGCAAATTGTCTTTTTTTGGGTACACGTTAATCTTGTTCTTCCGAAATTTCAAGCCGCGCCTTGTTATGTCGAAAATTCAAGCTAGCGTCTCTGTCTATCGTGCTGCGAAACTCCCGCCTCTTTAACCCGTGCCTTGTTAGCCCGAAATATTTAAGATATATCTTTGTCTCGTTGTGCTCCAACAACTCCCTCCATCTCAACCCGCGCCTTGCTATATTACGAAATTACAACACGCGCGAAAACTCCCACCCCATGGTACCCCTGAACAGAAAGAACTGCCTCAAATCGATGGGGGTACTTTTGTAACCTACCCCACATTTCGGACAAGCGCGTCTCTAAGCCATAGTTCCCCACTGCCATCCCATCCGCCCACCCATTCGTACACCGAGGCCGCGAAAACCCGCGACGAAACCCCACACCCTGCTCCGTCCGCCACCCAGCCGGAGCCTCTTCCCCGACGACGTCGTCCACAGCAACACCCGACGTCCCTCATCCACCGTACCGGATGAGGATCCGTCGTCGATCTCATCGTCCCGCCGGTTCAGCCACCCTGTCCTCCACCTCCAAGGAGCTGCCTTGACGTTCCCCTCGTGTTTTGCGCCACCTCCATTCCCACACCGCCGTCTTCACCTGCACCACCGGAAGAGCATCATCATCACTGTTTCCTCGGATGAAGCTGCGGCCTAATCGGCGCCACCAAAGAGGTTGTACACTAATCACTGCATTTTCTTCATGATTCGATCTCTCGGTGTTGCCGGCGCTCGGTCCCGAGCCGACACGACGCGGCTCCATCCACGGCGGCGTTGCCGGCCACTTCCTCCACGGAGTCGCTCCCTCGGTGGCGACGTCCACATCAGTAGGACCTGCTACTGCTTTTAGCTCTCGCTCGCGCTCCTGCTCTGCTCTTGCTCTCGGTCCCCTGCCTGGTCTGCTCTTGCTATTGCTCTTGCTCGCGCTGCTGCTCTCGCTCTTGCTCTTGCTTGCGATGCTGCTCCGATTTAGCTACACTTCACTGAATCGACTTTTGGGTCAGTCGATTTTCAGGGGGTGGGGGGCTCGCCGGGGTGAAGGAAGAACCAGCCGCAGCGGGGAGGGGGGCTCGCTGGAGAGGTACCCCACTATCTATCTTAGGGTTCAGGATGGGGGCGGTGGTCGCCGGCGGTGGCGGGGCGTTGGCGGGGCGGTGGCATGGGGATCGCCGGAGAAAAAGCTCGACGGGGGGCCTAGAGGGATGGCCGGGGCGGCGGCGGACCGTGGGGAGTGTTTTCGGGGCGGGCGGGGCAGCGCACCGCCGGCCGCGGCGGGGGGCTGCTGTTTGGCCGGCTCAGGGGGTGGAGGTTGAAGATGAACCGCAGCCCTTGATTTCGTATCCAACGGCTGCAAAATCGACTGACCAGAGATGAAAAAGTCAGTCGACCAATGTGTAGCCTCACCTTGCTAGTGCGTTCAGTTTCGACAGCAAAATTCAGTTTCGACAGCAAAATTCAGTTTCGACAGTTAAGTTCAGTTTCGACAGTTAAGTTCAGTTTCGAAAGTTAAATTTAGTTTTGACAGTTAAGTTCAGAGATGAGCGGCTGATGTATTTTACATATAGCACTTTGTGTTTATGTATTTTACATCATGTATTGGAGATGCTATTAGAATTCCACTCAGGTTAACGTTGTTCATTGTCTCTCTTGTCCTGCTTCAGCCTCGGCATCGTACAACTCACCGGAGCTGCTCCAACGACAAAACCCTCCATGATAGCGGAGCAGTACCTTGGGATCCATCTCCAAACGCCTAGGATCTTCTTCCCCTCCTCCGACAGCCAAGTCAGCCGGAGAATCCTCACCGGCCAACCCAATCACGCTGAGATCGACATGGCTTCGCCAAAGAGGTTGTACACTCGTTGCATCTCTTTTTTACTCTACATGTTATATATATTGTCCACTAAGCACTCGTAGTAATGGGAAATAGGATTATTTTATCCTACTATATGACAAGCAGTGAGGTACCAGGCAACTTAGCTATCCGTGATGGACTCTCTTGAATGCCATCATTATTTATCTTTGCGTGTTTGAGCTGTGCATTTGTCGATGGGCCTGGGAGTTGAGCTAGTATGGTAGTGGCATGGGTCCAAAGTAATAGAAGTAGCACAAAAACATGTTTTTTAGTGTAGGATTTTCCTTGCTCAAGCCTGCCTACTAGAATCGCCAGTGCTTGAAAGGAAAAGTGAATGAAAAAACATCGGAATTGGAAAGTTTCCTCTGGTACTACTTTTCATGAATTTGGTGCAAAGGAATGGAGCAAAGGAAAACTTTAGGATTTGTTCCTTTAGTGTCTCCTTGAAAGAAAAACCGTAGGAATTCTAATTTCCACTTCTCCTCCTTTTCATATTCCTATTCATCAAGCACAAGACTAAGAGATAGTAGCATAATAGCATTATAACCATACATTTTCTTGTGGTTTGACTTAATCTCACCATGCTTTTTTGCATCCTGTGATCTTCCAATTGTTGTGAATCAAACATCCAGATTGGCAGAAATCATGTGTTTTTAAATTCTCTGTTTTGCACGTGCATTCCTATCCTATTCCTGTCTATTTCCTATTCCTGCATTGTTAGAATCCTCAAATTCAAACAATCCCTTACTCAATTACTTCTGTTAAAGATATGTGTCAAAGAAAACCTTGTGTGGTTTGTCCTGCTCCTGCGGCGCTGTGTTCCACCCCAGCTCAGCTGCTCCAATGACGGAAGGGTTCACCACAACAGGGATCCGCTCTCCAGACTGTCTTCCACCGCCTCAGATCTTCTTCCCCGCCGCCGGCAGCTACGGCAACTGCATTACCATCATCAACTGAGCAGATGACCTTGAGGACTACACGGGTCCGCAAGAGAGGTCGCACTCTTCCGTGTCTGCTTACGTTATGCGTCGCTTAATATGATGACATGCTACATTATCATCGCGTTCACCTATTAGACTCTGAGTCAGGTCCAAACTAATGCTGAAACTTGAGTTTTTAAATTGCTGTGGGGTACATATTGGGGCAGCAATCATTACTATATGTCTACTATCTGGTTAATCTCCGGTGTCTACTATGAGTTTCATGTTGGGTGCAAACAAATATTAAAGGAGCCATTATCTGTATTTTTTAACTAAAGCTATTATCTGCCTGCTATCATTGGTTTTGGGTCTATCCACAGTTTGTTACCATTACTCTGGATTTGTGCATGCACTCCTTACATAATCTCACTATGTTTTATTCCTATGCATGCCAGTTATTGTACACAATGGAACTGATCATGTAGAGCAAAAGAGACGAGCCTTGCGTGGTAGTAAAATTTCATGCATACGTCGTTCCATGGTGGGCGCAAAGGCAGCCCCCCTCCACCCATTTCGGATCGTAATCAAGAGGAAGATAACTGTTATGAGGGGGATTCAGAAGGAGAAGACCACTCCTATTTACCCCATGAGGTCTTCGCTCTAACTTGGCATGCTGATGTTGGTAATATCATGCATTTGGTGCCTTGCATTGCTTACTGTATACATTAAAGATGTCATCTGCTTAGTTTAGACATGCTTTGTGTCAATGCCATCTATTTAGTTTCTTTATCGTATATGTGAATCATGCAATGCCATCTTCTCTAGCCAGGCATCATATATGTGAATTTTGCAATGCCACCTTGGTTAGCCAGTCATCTTATATGTGAATTATATCATGCCATCATTTTTTATTACGTGTTAAATTTGTCAACAATTTTAGTACATTCAATTACTCTTCCTATGCATCAGCCATTTGGCACGGTCATGGAAAAATATGGAGTGGAAACAAGGTCTCTAGAGCAGACAATGCTATCTGACGAAGCGCATGTCTTGCTGTTTACCGATAGCTCCTCAGAGGAGGATTCAGAGATAGATGACCAGTCATATTCCCCCCCCCCCTGAGGTGCATACCTAACATGGTAGGGTTATGTTGCTCATATCGTGCGTATGGTATCTTGCATTGCTATGTCATTTGCTTAGTTTAGACATGCTTTGTGTGAATGCCACCTGTTTAGTGTCTAATTACCATATATGTGAATTATGCTATGCCATCTTGTTGCAAGACATTATATATGTGAATTATGCAATGTTATCTTGTTGCAAGGCATTATGTATGTGAATTATGCAATGCCATGATGTTTAGGAAAGCGTCATATATGTGAATTATACCATGCCGTCCTTTTTTTGTATTTCTCATTGCTTTTGTCGACAATGTTTGTATATTCAACTGCTCTTCCTGTGCATCAACCATTTGAATTGGTGATGGAGAAATCTGGAGTGAAAACAAGGTGTTCAGAGCAGACAATGCTACCTGCTGAAGCAGATACCTTGCTGGTTACAGATAGCTCTTCAGAGGAGGATTCAGAGGTAGATGACCAGTCCTATTATCCCCCGGAGGTGTATGCTCAAACTTGGTAGGGTTATATTACTCATATAATGCATACGTTGTATTGCAATGCTTAGTTTCTACATCATATACACAATATTGAATGCCATCTCCTTAGTTGACACATCATATATGCGACTGCCCTCTCCTCACTTCCTTAGTATATAAATCATATATTTGAATTATGTCATGCCATGATGTTTACATAGACAGCATGTATCTGAATTATGGCATGCCAACCCATTTTCTAAAGTCACAATATAGTTATATCATCTCATCCTGTTTACATAGTCATCATATTTAAATTATGTCATTCTATCCGTGAATTATATCATGCCATCATGTTTCCATCGACGGCATGTTTGTGATTTATGGCATGCCAACCACTTTAATAGACACATCGTATAGTTATATCATGTCATCCTGTTTACATAGTCATCATATTTTGAAGTATGTCATTCTATCCTGTTTAGTTAGCCATCATACATGTGAAATTGTGTCATGCTATCCTGTTTAATTAGCCATCATATATGTGAAATTATGTCCTGCTATTCTATTTGCTTAGACAACATAAATGTGAATTATTTCATGCCCTGTTTTCTTCCCTACTATCGATTGCACCTGTCTATCTTACAATGTCTGTACATTCAATTACTTTTCTTGTTTATCAGCCATTTCAATTGGAGGGAGTGATGGCGGTATCTGTGGGAGTAAAAACACGGTCTTCAGAAAAGATCGTGCTACCTGTCGATGCAGATAGAACCACGATTGTACTTGCCCAAGAACCAGCCACACCACACATAACCCACACTCATGCAGATTGTACCCCTACCCAGTTGGACAGAGAACCAGCTACACCCCTTCTAACCCCAACCCCAGCAGATAGACACCCAGTTCCCATTGACACAGCACCGTCTCCACCATAGAGCACCCAAACACGAGCAGTTAGTAAGGCAACTGCATTGCCCAAATCACGAGGACCACCACTCCGAACCCGAAGTCAATGCTTAAAGTAGAAGAAGAACTGTTCTCAGGTCAGGTTCCGTAGCTATGGTTCATACTACTTTGCTCTTGCATCACTGTATTTACTGATACCAACTAATTTCAAATTTGAAGGATGCAACTGAAACTCCAATGGGGCAACAGGTATGTTTTAAACCTGTTTCTTCAACGTGTTTGGTTGTTTGCTATTGTAACTTGCTCTATGTTGATTTCAGTTTCAATTGAATAATCAGTTATGTTCTCATGCCATGCACATTACAAGTGTTGTTATTGCTGTGTAGTTTCCCACACTTCTATTCTATCTATGTTGCTTTGTCTTAAATAGATATGATTCGAACTATATCTATCTTGATTTGGCAACATAAACTAGAATGATATAGACCATACAGTGACCATACTACATAGATATATGTTTGTTTCATGCTGTTATCCTATCCACCTTACTACTGAACTGGTTTACCAAAATGAGTTTCATATACTACATTGTAAACCTGAGATGTGTTTGTTTGTTCTCTCTTTTAGAATGCGGATAAAATATTGGAGAAGAGCACCCTGTTATGCAATGGTAAAGGAAGTAATGCAGATAAGGTTCAAGATAGTGAGACATCCCTGTTGGTCTCCAAGAAAGCTGATAAAAACTATATTGAAGACACTAAGACAACCCCAAAGTCCTATCTTGATGTAGTGTTCGAGTTACTGGCTACCACTGCTGGCACCAGCTGTTCGAACTCATTGCCTAAATCAGTTCGGCTTCTTGACTCTCAACTTCAAGTTGAAAGACATCGATCAGATGTTATGCGACAGGAATCCAAAGGACTGAGGAAGTCCCTGCAGAATTCAGATGCATACTTTCTGGTGCAACAGCAAGCGCTGGAGGACTTAAGCGCCAAACAAGAGAAAGTTAATAAGCTTGCTAAGCATCTTGCCAGCATTATGGGTACCCAGGATATTGTTTCTTGAGCTCTTCTGAAGTGGTTTCAGTTCTGGACTTGTTTTGCTGCGGCATTTATATGCTGCTGTGTTCCCTATATTTGCACTGGTGGCGAACTTTGATGCCCAGTGGATGTAATATGTGTAATAGCGGTGATAGCCTAGTGTAAGTTGCTTGCTTATCTATTTCCTTGTTGTCTTGTTTATTTGTTTGCTTGTAGTCAGTGCAGTTCTTTTTCTGTAGTTTGCTAGTGGCTGCAATAACCTATTTTTTAAAACTAGGCCACAATAACCATGGGCTAATATTTACTGTAGTGACACTGGGCCTCCTACGGGCCGTAGAAACAGTGGGCCTTTGACGGGTTGTATAAATAGTGGGCCTTCTACGGTCTATAGAAACAGTGGGCCTTCTACGGGCCATAGAAACAAAGGGCCTTCCATGGACAAGATGGTAGCCAGTAACTAGGGCCTTCCATGGACAGTGGGCCTTCCATAGAAACAAAGGGCCTTCCAAAGGGCCTTTCGTCGGAATCACGAGTGGCAGTGTATGAAACAAGATGGTCGCCGTAGTTGAACTTCCATGGACAATCTATCATGTCTATGGACACATGCATTACATCCCGATCACTAGGGGTAGTAGAGAAAGCTAGGCAGATAGATAGTTCCTTATAGTCAAGCGGACCCACGCTACTACTTGTTCCAAAGACATGCCCACCATTGAAATAGTCCATCTATATCAATATACATAGAGAGTGAATATTTGTTTACAAGAGAGGAAATAGTTTATCCATCCATAATGACCTGCTGCTGGTGCAGCATCTTCTTCTTCTTCTTCTTCTTCTTCTTCTTCTTATTCTCCTTCTTCTTCTTATTCCCCTTCTTCTTCATCTTCTTCTTCTTCTTCTTCTTCTTCTTCTTCTTCTTCTTCTTCTTCTTTTTCTTCTTCTTCTTCTTCTTCTTCTTCTTCATCTTCTTCTTCTTCTTCTTCCTTTTCTCTCTTCTTCTTCTCTCTTCTTCTTCCTTCTTCTTCTTCTTCTTCTCTCTTCTTCTTCTTCTTTTTCTTCTTCTTTCTTTTCTTCTTTCTTCTTCTTCTTCTCTCTTCCTTCTAGCGTCTCTTTATTCTTCTCTTCTTCTTCTTCTTCTTCTTGCTTTCTCTCTTTTATTTCTTTATATTTTCTCCTCTTTCTTTCTTTCTTTTTCATAAATTCTCTCCATTTCTTCTTGGCATTTCTCTTATTGCTTCCTTCTCTTTTTCCTTCTTTCATCCTTACTTTTCTGATTCCTCTTTTATTTATCTTTTCTCTTTTCTATTATTTTCTATTTCCCTAATATTACATTATATCTTTCTTTATCTTCATTCCTTCTTATCTTTCTTTTCTTCTTTTCTTACTTTTCTTTCTTCTTGTCTTCTTATTCTCTTCTTCTTCTTTCTTTTATTATCATCTCTCATTTTCTTTCTTTTTATCTGCTTTCTTATCATTTCTATTATTTTTTCTTTCTTTTATTCTTCTTCTTTCTCTTCTCTTTGTCTTTTTCTTTCTTCCATCTCTTCTCTTATTTTCTTTCCATCCTTCTTTCTCCCTTATTCATCTCTCTCTTTCATTATCTTTTGCTCTCCTCTTTTCTTCTTTTTCCTTTCATCTCTCCTTCATATCTCATACTCTTCTCTCTTTATCCTTCTCTATTTTTTTCAATTATTCTTTATCTATTCCTTCTTCTTTTTCTTCTTTCTTTCCTCTTCTCCTTCTTCTTCTTTTCTCTCTCCTTCTTCTTCTTCTTCTTCTTTCTCTTTCTTCTTCTTCTTCTTCTTCTCTTCTTCTTCTTCTTCTTCTTCTTCTTCTTCTTCTTCTTCTCTTTTCTTCTTCTTCTTCTTCTTCTTCTTCTTCTTCTTCTTCTTCTTCTTCTTCTTCTTCTTCTTCTTCTTCTTCTTCTTCTTCCTTCTTCTTCTTCTTCTTCTTCTTCTTCTTTTTCTTTCTTCTTCTTTCTTCTTCTTCTTCTTCTTCTTCTTCTTCTTCTTCTTCTTCTTCTTTTCTTCTTCTTCTTCTTTCTTCTTTTCTTCTTCTTCTTTCTTCTTCTTCTTCTTCTTCTTCTTCTCTTCTTTCTTCTTCTTCTTCTTTTCTTTTTCTTCTTCTTCTTCTTCTTCTTTTCTTCTTCTTTCTTCTTCTTCTTCTTCTTCTTCTTCTTCTTCTTCTCTTCTTCTTCTTTTCTCTTCTTCTCTTTCTTCTTCTTCTTCTTCTTTCTTCTTCTTCTTTCTCTTTTTTCTTTTTTTTCTTCTTCTTCTTCTTTTCTTCTTCTTCTTCTTCTTTTCTTCTTCTTCTTCTTTCTTCTTCTTCTTCTTCTTCTTCTTTTCTTCTCTTTCTTCTTCCTCTCTTCTTCTTCTTCTTCTTCTTCTTCTTCTTCTTCTTCTTCTTCTTCTTCTTCTTCTTCTTCTTCTTCTTCTTCTTCTTCTTCTTCTTCTTCTTCTTCTTTCTTCTTCTCTTCTCTTCTTCTCTTCTTCTTCTTCTTCTTCTTCTCTTCTTTTCTTCTTCTTCCTTCTTCTTCTTCTTCTTCTTCTTCTTCTTCTTCTTCTTCTTCTTCTTCTTCTTCTTCTTCTTCTTCTTCTTCTTCTTCTTCTTCTTCTTCTTCTTCTTCTTCTTCTTCTTCTTCTTCTTCTTTTCTCTTCTTCTTCTTCTTTTCTTCTTCTTCTCTTCTTCTTTTTTCTTCTTTTTTCTCTTTCTTCTTCTTCTTCTTCTTCTCTTCTTTTTCTTTTCTTTTCTTCTTTTCTTCTCTTCTTCTTCTTTCTTTCTTCTTCTTCTTCTTCTTCTTCTTTCTTCTTCTTCTTCTTTTCTTCTTCTTCTTCTTCTTTCTTTTTCTTTTTTTTCTTCTTCTTCTTCTTCTTCTTCTTTTCTTCTTTCTCTCTTCTCTTCTTCTTCTTCTTTTCTTCTTCTTCTTCTTCTTCTTCTTCTTCTTCTTCTTTTCTTCTTCTTCTTCTTCTTCTTCTTCTTCTTCTTCTTCTTCTTCTTCTTCTTCGTCTTCTTCTTCTTCTTCTTCTTCTTCTTCTTCTTCTTCTTCTTCTTCTTCTTCTTCTTCTTCTTCTTCTTCTTCTTCTTCTTCTTCTTCTTCTTCTTCTTCTTCTTCTTCTTCTTCTTCTTCTTCTTCTTCCTTCTTCTTCTTCTTCTTCTCTTCTTCGTCTTCTTCTTCTTCTTCTTCTTCTTCTTCTTCTTCTTACGGTGGATGCCACGTGTCGGTCACCCTTGACGAAAGCACTTCTGTGACGCGCGATTTATCGTCATGGAAGTGGACACTTCCGTGATGATAATTTTGGTAATGTCATGGAACACTTCTACGACGGCACAGGTATAACTATCTTGATTCTGCCATAAATTTGTCATGGATGTACATGCATGACAAAAAACGCGACCTACTGTGACAAACACGTATCATCATGGAAGTGTATTTTTTTGTAGTGATTTTTTCCGGTTCTTTGGAGGTGGTCCTCTTCCTTCCTTGGGAAGAAGGAATTTCATATTCTTCTCCCTGGTTACCCTCCTTCGCGGAGGCGTTAATTCCCCCGGTTTGGATGGATAATGAGTGAGGCCTGCTATCAGCCTCTTTATTCCCCCTTTCATCTTCCCCTGGGGGTGCCTGATAAGGCACCGGGTCGAGCATCCTGGCCCGTATTGGGTTTGCTGCGCCTTCGGGAAGGGGGGCCGGACACCTGATCATCTTCGCCTTTGTTACCCAATCCTGGTCAAAGAGCAACTTTTTAGAATGATGGTTATGATAAATAAGAAAAATAGTGTGTTCGGCCGTGGGATTACTTACTTGGGTATCCAGGCGATTACAGCTCATACCCGCATCCTCGGTGGTGTCCGGACACTTTATTTGTGGTCCGAAGAAAAACTTGTACATCTCCTCAAGCATCATGCCGAGGAAGTGCTGAATGATTCGCGGTCCCTCCGGGTTGAACTCCCACATACGGAGAGGTCTACGTTTGCAAGGCTGGACCTGACGAACTAGCATGACTTGCATCACCGTAACCAGGTTGACGTCTCTCTCGAGGAGATCTCTGATGCGACTCTGCAATATCAGCACATCATTTACTGGCCCCCAGTTCAGCCCCTTGTTGACCCATGACATCAGTTGTGGTGGGGGGCCCGAGCGAAAGGCTGGGGCGGCTACCCACTTGGTACTTCGGGGAGCGGTGATATAGAACCACTCCCGCTGCCATAAACCGAACACCTCTGGAAAGGAACCCTCTGGCCATGGAACATCAGCGTTCCTGCTTATTATAGCGCCTCCGCACTATGCGTGTCGCCCCTCGATCATCTTCGGGTCTACATGGAAGGTCTTGAGCCACAGGCCGAAGTGCGGGGTAATGCGGAGGAAGTCCTCGCACACGACGATGAACGACGTGATGTGAAGGCGGGAATCCGGGGCCAGGTCATGGAAATCCAGGTCGTAATAGAACAAGAGCCCCCTGACGAAGGGATCCAGAGCGAGGCCTAGCCCTCGGAGGAAGTGGGAGACGAACACAACACTCCCGTTGGATTCGGGAGAGGGGATGACCTGCCCTTGGGCGGGCAGCCTGTGCGACATTTCAGCGTCAGATACCTGGCCTCTCTCAGCTTCTTGATGTCCTCCTCTATGACAGAGGAAGGCATCCACCGACCATGGAGGTTGGATCCGGACATGGTTGAAGGTCCGAAGCGCCTGACCTGAACCTTGGGTGTTGGAACTCGAGGTGCGGGAGGGTTTCGATTGAGCACGAGAGGAAAAAGTACAGGCCATGGCCTCTTTATAAAGAAGGCGAATATCAAGCGTCCTCCCCATGGCAGTTTTGGGCTTTCCTAAAATCGAGGAGTCATACCAACGGGCACGAGTGGGTTGCCCACGTCCGTATTGATGAGAATCCCGTAATATGGGGAACGCGATCTCTGCTTCGACAAGACGTGTCAAGAAAACCGCCTCGCAATATGTGCAATGCTGGTTGGGAAAAACGGTTTGAATAATGACCAGGCCGTGGCGTAATGTCATAGTGTCAACCGTGTCAGCAGATTAGATCTATGGAAATATCATTCTCTCTATGATGGTATGTGGAAATTATTTTGCAGACCCGGACACTATTCTGGTGTTCAAAATCTTCTATGGAGTATTCGGAGGAGGAACCCGCCTTGCAATGACAAAACTGCGCGCCGGACTCATGGTCATTGGAGCCTGGTTCATGGGCTACTGAGGGAGTCCTGGATTAGGGGGTCTCCAGACAGCCGGACTATATCCTTTGGCTGGGCTGTTGGACTATGAAGATACAAGATTGAAGACTTCGTCCCGTGTCCGGATGGGACTTTCCTTGGCGTGGAAGGCAAGCTTGGCAATACGGATATGTGGATGTCCTCCCTTGTAACCGACTCTGTGTAACCCTAGCCCCCTCCGGTGTCTATATAAATCGGAGGGTTTAGTCCGTAGGACAACATACAATCATACCATAGGCTAGCTTCTAGGGTTTAGCCTCTACGATCTCGTGGTAGATCAACTCTTGTAATACTCATATCGTCAAGAACAATCAAGCAGGACGTAGGGTATTACCTCCATCAAGAGGGACCGAAAGTGGTTAAAACATCGTGTCCCCTGCCTCCTGTTACCATCCGCCTTAGACGCACACTTCGGGACCCCCTACCCGAGATCCGCCGGTTTTGACACCGACAGTCGCGCTCGCCGCGAGGCGCCTCGCCCTGCAAGAATTCGTCGACCTACACATCCACATGTACGAGCAAATCATGTACATAGGTATCTACAAGGCCATTGAGGATGCTACGACGTTGGCCTTCCTCAACTGGCTAGAAGCCTTGGATGCCTTTGCTGAGAAGCACCTTGACCTCGCCACAAAAGCCGCCGCTCCTTAGCCGCCGGTCGGTGGCCCCACGCACCAAGTTGAGGAGGAGGAGGTCGTATGTTGATGGATGCATCCTTCTTCTTGCCTCCTGTAACCACCACTGCGATCGCATCATTGTGGCCTTAATTCTTATTATGCTATTGCATTCTTGTTCTAGTCAATACCGACATGTGCGATCCCTTTGCTTAATTATATGCATCACTGTAACTAGTACTCCATCCGTCAATTTATAAGTTGTGCTTACCTTTTCCATCAACTTCGTGCAACGCACGAGCATCTTGCTAAAAACACTATAACATGCCGGACCGCATGTGACCAAACCGATGATGCGCGAACCTAGCTACTAAGTGCCCTACTTATCTGGCGGAAATAGCCCCTCCCTAGCATTTCCAATCGTTATTTCTATCTATCGATCGTGCCAAGGAGCATAACCAAATGTTATAATTTATACATTTTTCTCTACTCCTACTCCTATAAAAGACTCAGTTCGTGATGGTGGTGTGTCTACCATCCGTTGTTTCTGACCATTAGATCTGCATCTAACAGCTGTGAGGTAAGTTCTGGCATTTTTGCAACAATAGCCCACTTCTCTACTCCAAATTGCAGAAAACCCCTTATTATCTTGAAATCAACCACATCCCTCCCTCACCTCATCAAAATAGCCTGAGAAATATATTTTGAGTGAAAAGTAATATATTAGGAGTATATCAAAACAAGAGTGATTTCTTTCATGTTTGTGAACAAGTACTACTATTCTACTACTTTGGATCCGTCGCACCGCACGTGCACGTTGCTAGTAAAAGGAAAAGGCCTGCCACGTTTGCGTCGCACCCCCACATGCCCGAGAATCGGGAGTACTCCACGGTCCGTCCGGCACTCCACATAGCTAGGGAAGGCGTGTTGCCTAGCATTTTCACTTTCATGTGGGACCACCGTCGAGAAAACCGACCATTGGCAAACCACACCCCGCCCGCCACCGGGTTGGAAAATAGAAACGAGCGGAAGATCTAGCTGTAGCATGGAAGCCAAGAAATTGGGTGTCTGATGGGGCTCGTTGATAGATTGTTATTTATTCATTACTAGCAACATGCCCATGCATTGCACAGAAAATCAAGATGCATTTGTATGAGTAGTTTATGTTGTGGGAGAAAAGGATGAACAAGAGAAGGTCTTATTTCCAAATGTGAAGAGGGGTGTGGGCATATTTTTGCAAAATTGCCATAGTTTCCTTCCTATCCGTCAGATATAAATCGGACGACCTATAT